>NC_059433.1:22200955-22500955 GCF_021028975.2 Sphaerodactylus townsendi | reverse complement strand
CAAATTATGTTAATAATTTGATAACTAATAAAAGGAAACACTTCTTCACACAACGTGTGATTGGTGTTTGGAATATGCTGCCACAGGAGGTAGTGATGGTCACTAACCTGGATAGCTTTAAAAAGGGCTTGGACAGATTTATGGAGGAGAAGTCGATCTATGGCTACCAATCTTGATCCTCCTTGATCTCAGATTGCAAATGCCTTAGCAGACCAGGTGCTCAGCAGCAGCAGAAGGCCGTTGCTTTCACATCCTGCACGTGAGCTCCCAAAGGCACCTGGTGGGCCACTGCAAGTAGCAGAATGCTGGACTAGATGGACTCTGGTCTGATCCAGCAGGCTAGTTCTTATGTTCTTATGTGGCTATCATGACTGATGTCACATTTCCTCCTTGATGTTGGGTGGCTTCCATGAAGCTGCCTGTGCATCAGAGGTGGGCCCCTGGCTGCATTCAGACCAATGGGTTAGGATATAGTAAGAATAAGCTCAATGATCTGTAGCGTATACATATTTAACCATGAGGTAGGTTACGGTGAGAAATACGTAGTAATTTACATACCCTGAGCAAAAATCCTTCATCTCCCACCAAAAACCACATTGTTTCTGATTTTGCTTACAGATATTGCAGAATGCCCTTTAGTAACTAAGGGAAGACATAGCATGCTTTTTAAAAATTCATTTAGTGTTGGAAAAACTAGTACAAGCAGAAAGCAAGGACATCAAAAAAGAAAAGCGACGCTAAGGGTGAGTTCCCACAGCTATGTTAATAATTTGATAACTTCCACAGGGGAAAAGCCAGCAGAGATAAAAGCCCACAGGCAGAGTTTTCATAATGAACTCCCACCACCACAGATAAATTATGTTTTTTAGTGTAGGCAAGTAACATGAGCTCTTGAGAGACACTGCTAGAGCCAATGTAGGAGCAAAACTTTTGATCCGGGCCTAGGGAAGCCCAGGTATAACTCCCTAATCACTATGCAACTCACTGGGTAATGTTGGGCATCGGGTTATCAGCCTGCAGGTGGTGTCTGGATATCTTCTGGAACTAATGGTCTTCTTCAGACTACAGAGATCAATTCTCCTGGAGAAAATGACTGCTTTGGACTTTATGGCATTATATACCAATGAGGTACCTCTCATCCCCAGCTTTGGTCTCCTCAGGCTCCACCCCCCAAAAAACTTTCGGTATTTTCCATCTCAGAGTTGGCAATCATACACTGGATTGTCATTCTCTCAGTTTTTGGTGGGTGGGTGGGATGGGTGAAGGAGATTTTAGATTGTGTTTGGACTTTTAGGTTGGGGTTTTTGCTGTGTTTTTACTGTTATGCTTTTAACGTCATATGGTGTTTATTGTAATCCGCCCTGAGACTGTGGTGAAGGGTGGGTAATAACTGTAAATAAATAGAAATGAATACAGATATTCTACCTCATGAGATTTTTGTGAGGATAAAATGGAGAAGGGGAAAATCACCCTGAGCTTCTTGGAGGAGGAGAGGGAGAAAAATGCTATCGATATATATGCCAAAGTGATGATATCAAGAGATTTATATTCCTGTAGGAATGAACCCTGAGAGTTGAAAAAGAAATGGATGCTTTTTGCAGTCACTTACTGGATTAAAAAGGTAAAGGTTGTCCCTCTGGTAAGGTCCATAGTAGTCATAGGCTCAGTTGACCAAGACAATGGAGCAGTGGAGAATTGCTTACAGTGAACAGCACAGTTCATTATGCCAGGCTTGGTTGTGTATTGCACATATTCACCAAATGATCGGGAAAGGAAAAGAAAGAGAAAAAGAAAAAGAAAAAGAAAAAGAAAAAGAAAAAAAGAAAGAATTCTAGTGCCGGAAAAGTTAGAGATAATTTTGCCCTGAGTAACTCTGATATAAACCTTTTATACGTAGATTTGTTTTCATCGAGATCTGGTCGCCGCATCTCAAAAAGGATATTGAGGAGATAGAAAAAGTGCAGAGAAGGGCAACAAGGATGATTGAGGGACGGGAGCACCTTCCCTATGAGGAGAGGCTGCAGCATTTGGGACTCTTTAGTTTGGAGAGGAGGCGGCTGAGGGGGGATATGATTGAAGTCTACAAAATTATGCATGGGGTAGAAAATGTTGACAGAGAGAAATTTTTCTCTCTTTCTCACAATACTAGAACCAGGGGGCATACATTGAAAATGCTGGGGGGAAGAATTAGGACTAATAAAAGGAAACACTTCTTCACGCAACGTGTGATTGGTGTTTGGAATATGCTGCCACAGGAGGTGGTGATGGCCACTAACCTGGATAGCTTTAAAAAGGGCTTGGACAGATTTATGGAAGAGAAGTCGATCTATGGCTACCAATCTTGATCCTCCTTGATCTCAGATTGCAAATGCCTTAACAGACCAGGTGATCGGGAGCAACAGCCGCAGAAGGCCATTGCTTTCACATCCTGCATGTGAGCTCCCAATGGCACCTGGTGGGCCACTGGGAGTAGCAGAGAGCTGGACTAGATGGACTCTGGTCTGATCCAGCTGGCTTGTTCTTATGTTCTTATGTTCTTATCAGTGGTTCTCAACCTCCCTAATGCCACGACCCTTTAATACAGTTCCTCATGTTGTGGTGACCCCGAACCCTAACATTTATCCATTTTACAGATGGAGAACACTGATGCAGAGAGTCTTAGGCGACCCTGTGAAAGGGGTCCCGACCCCCAGGTTGAGAACCACTGATTTAGATATATTGATATACCAATAAGAGTAATAATCAATTTGACCCTGTGTTTTCCATTTTTACTAGCAGAAAAGGGCAGCCATTTTTGTTTTATTCCCCTATTCACTTGGTCCCCATACTGATTTGGGGGGGGGGAGGCACAACAGCCTCTAGGGAGATGATCTGAGGGGTGAGCAGACTACAGCAGGAGGGGTCATTAGTAAACATCACGTTGTGGCAAATTTATGGTGGTCCCAGCAAGCGAGAAGTAGAGGTGGTTTGTCATTGCCTTCCTCTGTAGAGCATTCCTTGATGGTCTCCTTTTCCAGTAGTGATCCTGTGTAGCTTCTGAGATTTGATGAGATTGGGCTATACCTTACTGCACGTCCTCTCTTCTGTGATGATGGAGATGGCAAGTATATTTACCCATGAAGATATATATCAACACAGAATAAATAATTGCAGAATTAGTGCGGTTCCAGCAGGATATGTATATCTGCACTGAAACCATTACTTGTCTTTAAAGTAGCAAATCTTCCAAAGAAGCAAATCTTCTCAGCATGTATGGGACACAGGAATACAGACTGGAAAAAAAAAAGATATCACCAGGACCTGTATTAAGGAACAACTGATTTTATTTGTACCTGGACTTTGCTACACTGAAGAACTTAGCCATAAAATTATTCTAAGCTTTCAAGAAGATATTTCAGAACAATTCAAGATGTCTTTGCCATCATAGAGACTTTGGGTAGGGTGTGTAGCTGCTATTTTGTAACGAAACCTTTTCAATGAATTCCTGAAATCTGGCTGTGTATCCTGCGGGTCTGTCACCAATTCCTCCCTAACAATTCAGTATTAATTTGTACAGTGTCATTGAAGGCTTCCCCTCTGCCCTAGTACTTCTTGCTCATGTGAGAAAATGTGGTAACACTTCTTGTGCTGGTTGGCTTCTAATGCCAGTCTACTGAGGCAAATCTGTAAGCTAATTTTACAGTGAGGTACTGAATATTGGGTCCAACACCAAGCATTGATTTAATACCAAATATCATTTTCTTCCCCATTATCATGGACGAGACTGTCCTTTGATTTCTGAACAGAAACCTTCTTTTGAGAAAGCTGAATGAATCCTGAAAGTTAGGGTGGAGTTAGATTAACCCGTTGTGATGTTTCCTCAGTACACACATACACAATCTGGCTTCAGTTGTCAAAGTTCGGTTCCAAAGGTCAAGCACCAAAAATTCCTAAACTCACAGTGGAAGTTGGTTTCAGGTCGCCAGCTCAAGGTTGACTCAGCCTACCATCCTTTTGAGGTCAGTAAAATGAGGACCCAGTTTGCTGAAGGTAAAGTGTGGATGACTGGGGAAAGCAGCGGCAAACCACCCTGTAAACATAGTCTGCCTGGTAAATGTTGCGATGGGACATTACTCCATGGGTCAGTCCTGACCCATTGCTTGCACGGGAGACTACCTTTACCTTTTAAAAATGCAGTGAGAGTAAAATGATACATTCAACAACAGATAATACATACTATGCACAGTATAGGCCCCATCCCATTCCCTTTATTTAAAGCATCTTCCTCAACTATTTTGTGAGGCCAGAACCCATGTCCGGCCTGCACAGCTGTTTTGAGAAAAGATAGGTTAGAAACAAACTCCAAAAAAGCATCAGACATCTGACATCAGAAACAGACAGAACGTTTTTACTGAACAGAATGTAGAAGGTGACAGAAGGTGACCCCTCTGGGTGCTCTTGAAAGAGAGACATGCCCACCATACGAAAGATCCTAGAGTCTGTTTATTCATGTAGCTATCCCCTATAGCTGGTTCTAACAAAAAACAAAGTTATAAATGTATATGTCTTCTGTCATGTTTTAACCTTTAGTGACAAGATCTTAAAGATGTTTATCTTTGCTTGCCTGCATAACTGCTAACATGCAGTTTGACCATCTGCTACCGTGTTTCCCCGAATATAAGACAGTGTCTTATATTAATTTTTGCTCCCAAAGATGTGCTATGTCTTATTTTCAGGGGATGTCTTATTTTTCTGTGTTCTGTTCGTCGGGCATGCTTCCAAACAAAAACTTTGCTATGTCTTACTTTCGAGGAATGCCTTATATTTTGCACTTCAGCAAAACCTCTACTATGTCTTATTTTTCGGGGATGTCTTATATTCGGGGAAACAGGGTAACATGCAGTCCTGCTGGTCTCTATACAGAAACCCCATTTTGATTCTTCAAATCTTTGGTTCATACAAACTTAATATTCCTTAGTATCAAATACAATTTGTAGACATTCGGCCCAGTTCCCACAATTTATTCATGATTTTGTGTTTTTTAATTGTTTTTTAACCTTTATTGTTTTTTAATCTTTGTAAGCTGTCTAGAAATGCATGAGGCAGGGTATAAATATAATAAATAAACAAATAAGGATAAAAACATATTATTTTACTTGTATACCCTTGACGTGGCTTGTATCAGCTCCTAGACAGAGATAAATTTTATTATAGGTTCTTTGGATTTTATTACTTTCATAATCTTACTGAAAGCAAAAGGGGGTGTGGGTTGCCAGAAGAGATATTTCGCTCATTTTTCTGTTGCTCCCCAACCCCCACCAAAGAATAGCTGGAGTGTGAATATGTTCTCTGCCCATTTTCTCAGATGGGAAGTGAAAGGCCTGACTTATCCAATGAGCGTAGTAGCCACTTAGTACCCAAATAATGAGGCATGACGTTTGTGTGAAGTAACCCCAGCGGAGAGATGCTCCCCTTGACCAGGCACTGTCCATCACAATTTACAGATGGAGAAGCTGAATCAAATAGGCCTCAGAAAGGTATTGAGAGGGAGATGGCAGTGAACAATTGGCGTTTTCTAGGTCCAGCACATATGTTTGGGGTCAGAGGCTAGCCCTGTCACATTCTCTTCAGTATTGCAGCAAACGGAAAGGCAACATCTTGGGTTTTTTTGGGATATCATGGTTAATTAGTGTTCTTACAGAGTCTCTCTCTGTTCTGCCTCACACAGAACTTTCTCTATTCTAAGACAAAGAAGCCCCACTCAGGTAAAATGACACATTGTGGAGGAATGAATTTGTATTTTTTTAAAAAGTACATCTTATATACAGAATTTATTTAACGAAATGCAGAATGGAACATTTTCATAGAAAATCTCTAGGTGTTTACTAGTAAATGGCAGATTTAAAAAAAATCCACCAAGGACTAAGTTTGGATTTTTTTTAATACAGTGACCAACTGAGAACTCTGCCATATAAATACTCCAAAAATGCTCATTAGAAATGAACCTGTCATCTCAATTTACCTGTTCACATGATATGTGGGACCTGAAAGGCACTTGCTACTGGAAATTTAATAGTTTTTAAAAGTTGCTTTCCCCCCTTGAGTTTGCTGTAGGGCAAAAATGTGCCTTTCGGTGTAAATGTAGGTCTTCTAACTACCTAGTATACAATAAAGGAAGGGGATGTGGGGGCACAGTTAAGGCTTTTTTTAAAAAAAGAAAACATTGGTTTAAAGTTTCACTTCAGTGATTTGTGATTACTTAGATTTTCTCAAAACGAGGTTTTCAGCAAATGCTGGCCATTCTATCACAACATGAGGTGCATTCATGTTATACTTTCCAAATATAAATAGGCATCTCAATTGACTTACATGGGTTGTTTTTTGTGGTTATGAAACTTTGTTTTCCTTCAGAAAGAAAATATCATAAGGACAAAAGAACATAAGAACATAAGAACTAGCCTGCTGGATCAGACCAGAGTCCATCTAGTCCAGCTCTCTGCTACTCGCAGTGGCCCACCTGGTGCGTTTGGGAGCTCACATGCAGGATGTGAATGCAATGGCCTTGCTGCTGCTGCTCCTGAGCACCTGGTCTGCTAAGGCATTTGCAATCTGAGATCAAGGAGGATCAAGATTGGTAGCCATAGATCGACTTCTCTTCCATAAATCTGTCCAAGCCCTTTTTAAAGCTATCCAGGTTAGTGGCCATCACCACCTCCTGTGGCAGCATATTCCAAACACCAATCACACGTTGTGTGAAGAAGTGTTTCCTTTTATTAGTCCTAATTCTTCCCCCCAGCATTTTCAATGTATGCCCCCTGGTTCTAGTATTGTGAGAAAGAGAGAAAAATTTCTCTCTGTCAACATTTTCTACCCCATGCATAATTTTGTAGACTTCAATCATATCCCCCCTCAGACATCTCCTCTCCATACTAAAGAATCCCAAACGCTGCAGCCTCTCCTCATAAGGAAGGTGCTCCAGTCCCTCAATCATCCTCGTTGCCCTTCTCTGCACTTTTTCTATCTCTTCGATATCCTTTTTGAGATGTCCAGGGAGGGAAGGTGGTAAGATCTAGTCCAAATATCAGAAACTAAGCACTTGGAATAGAAGACCCTGCAGAGGAAAGCAATGGTATCTGACTTGCCTTGAAAGTCTCTTGCTGGGGTTCCTATAAGTCAGCTGTGATTTGATAGCACTTTACACATACATAATACAAAGTCCCTTGCATGCAGGAAGAATTTTAGAAGGCATGAAAAAGGGATGGTTACTTCTAAAAGAAGGAAAGGTTATGGCTCCCTGCCAGTTTAGAGGACCTTTTTTTTCTTGCATTGAATGGGGCTACTGGTGAGCTTGTTGTGAGGCTCTGTACATTTCCTGGGTACCTCTTTACAACATTTCCTGGCTTTTATCTATTTATTTTTTAAAGAAAGAGAGAGCCGTGTCCTAGGTAGAAACCCATAGATTTCTCTACAGATGAATACTGATGTATTCTGTCTTCCCCGGGAATTGTAATACAGTGAAAAGGCTTTGCGATTGCCAATAGAAAAATCTCACCATCTGTACGAAATGACAATTTCCCGGATTGTTTGAAAGAAGCTGTGACAATTAAGCGGGCATGATACCAACATAAATTGCAGTGCAGGCTTGATGTTCTTTCTTTTGGAGCCACAAATGGCAGAAGTGCTGGTTGCCAAATGTTGTTTCTAGTTGCCAGTGAGTCATGACATCCTTGTTTTTTGCTCCACGGTGGCAAAATTAATCCCTTTTGTACGCACTCCCTAGTGCGGAAGTCTTACTGAGGAAGAGTGACAAATAGTATGTTTGCGCATGCGCATGTGTACTATCCCCTTCCCCACAGGTTGTGACTAATACCGCGGTTGTAGCAGCAGGTACAGTTTTGTACTTCTAATCGAGAACTCTCTGCCTTCCTGTGTTGCTAGTGACTTTTTAAAATATGTAACTACTACTCAAATTATACTATGGTCCTCAGAATTAAAAAATGATCCCCGCTGGCTAATTGTTTTTTGGCTAATAAAATTCACTATAGACAAGTATAAAGTGATGCATGGGTCAAATAACTTCACATATAAACCAATGGGATCTGAGCTGGCAGCAACAGACCAGGAAAAGGACCTTGGGGTGGTAGTGGATAACTTGATGAAAATATTGACCTAATCTGCAGCTACAGCGAAAAAGGCAAATTCCCTGCAGGCCCTAAGCAGAACAGGGATAGAGAATAAAACTATTGTTGTCTTACCACCCTTATACATCTATGGTGAGACCACATTTGGCATAATGTGCACAGTTCTGGTCACTGCACCTGAAAAAGGATATTGTGGAACTTGAAAAGGGTCTCTACCTATCTATCCCTCTCTAGGATCGGGTCTGTCCACACTGTAAAAACCAAGTGGAGACTCTTGCTCACATTATACTTGACTGTCCGAGATATGTGAGTATTAGGAATTTCTCTCCTGGGCGGGTCTTAGACAAATCTGAAAGAGACTCTGACAACTCTGTTATGGAGCTTTTGTTAAATAACATAGAGGCCAAGCTCTTGGAAAAAGTAGCAAAATTTCTTTTACAAGTGACAGAATTTTCTAAGTTAATGTCCAATGCTAGATACAGTTTATCTGTCTGTGTTTTGAATGTACTTTTGATTTGTACTTCAGAAATGTCTGTAATGCTCTGGAGCCTATTTTAATATGCCTAATAAAGGTTGTTGTATTGATTGAACTTGAAAAGGTGCACAAAAGCAACCAAAATGATCAGGGGGCTACAGCAGCTGCTTATGAGGATCAGCTAAATCTCTTAGGACTGTTTACCCTATTCATACATGTAGATGATGTAGCTCTTGCAACACAAAACAAAAAACATCAAAGTAAATGAGGAAGTTCTAGAAGAAGACCTGAAGAAGTTCAACAGGGATTTTGAAAAACTGGAGATTACATCATAATCTTAGCAAAATGGAACTCTGCTGCTTCACTTTGTCAGAACAAAGCTAAAAGTTAATTATCAAGGAGTTCTTTTAAAACCCATCTTTAACCAAAATACTTATGAATAACACTTGATCGAACCCTGAGCTATACATTACACCTGCCCAATCTAGCTGCAAAACTGAACACAAGAAATAACATTATTCAGAAGCCTACTGGAACTTCTCGGAGAGTCGATACTGAAACTCTCAGAAGCTTCGCTTTAGCATTGGTATATTCAACAGCAGAATATTGTTCAATAGTGTTAATATAGAAAAAGTTGATGTTCAAATTAACAGAACAATGCAACTAATATATCAGGCTGTCTAAAATCCACACCAGTGGACTAGCTACCCCTGCATCACTTGGTTGACAAAACAACTCTATTGAAAACTGGGGAAAAAATAAGAAACATTGAACAACTACCAGTTCATCAGACCTTAAAGAATTTTCAGAATAAAAGACTGAAATAAAAGGGGGTAAAATCCATCTGCTTTAGATGACAAGACAGTGGACAACTGAGTGAACTTGTTGATGTTAACCCAAAAACATCACCGTCAAGGTTTCAGGTACTGAGAAAAATTTGGTTCAAATTAAATAGAGTGAGGAGTGGACATGGGCACTGTGGATACTTGCAACATAAATAAGGATGGATTGGAAACCCCAAATGTCAATGTGGACACCCTAAACAAATGGCAAACCATATAGTAAAGGAGTGTCCACTGATGGCATACAAGTCACCTATGACCGACTTTGCTTTTTTAACAGTAACAGTGCAGCAATATTTGGACAAGATTTAAATTGATTTAAATATATTTAAGATTTAAATATATATATAATATATATATATTTAAGATTTAAATATATACAAGATTTAAATATATACAAGATTTAAATGTATATATAAACCCTGTATTTACATTTTAAGTTACTGAGATTTTAAATGGACTGATAGATATGCATTTGATTGAACTGCTCTGTAACACGAAACAGTACCATATGATAAATAAATAAATAAATAAAAGCCTAGAAAAAAGATGAGTTCGGGGGACAATGACATGATAGAGGTTTATAAATTTATACATGGATGGAGAGAGTGGAAAGGGAGAAACTTTTCTCCTTCTGTCATGCCCCTAGAGATGCCCTTGCTATTTTCTTTGTTTAGGTCTCAGTTATACCCTTAGGTAGAATGGGCTTAATTGTTTTTGTATTGTATTCCTTGGGAGGGAACTTTAATCAGACCCTGTCCTTTTAAGAAGCCCCCTAGAGGCAAGAGCACTACAGTACTTTTATTAGTTAGTATTCCCTCTGTTTTCAGTTTGTTTAAGTCTCAGGTAACTGTGGAAGGCTGAAGACAGCAATATCCCAGATGTATAGGATGTTAGAGATCCACAGCATTTTGAGTAATTAAGTTTCAACAGATTGAAGGAAAAACAGAGTCCAGACAGAGGACACTGGGAGAACTTAGAAGATGCACTTACATCCAAAAGAAAAAGTGCTCCAAGATGTATTTTTGGAAACTGTGCACTGATATGACATATGACTGAAGTAAAACTACTGTTAAGCTCTTCAGCAGAAAGAAAGATGCAAGTGGAGCATCTAGATGTAAAGACTAAGGTGACCAGATGGTCACCTTTGTGAACCGGGACGGGCGGGTAGGTGGACAGCCGGCCGGCCGCGCAGCTGCAGGAGCGCACTGCCTTCTGGGGCGCTCCCATTTTCCGCCCTGTGACAGGGCGGGAAACGGGAGTGCCCCAGAAGGCCATGCGCTCCTGCAACCGCACGCGTGAGAAGCTGCTGCATTGCCTTGCGCCCCAGAAGGCAGTGCAGCAGCCTTCCAAAAATTGGGGCACTTGAAAAAACCCGCGGGACACGGGACTAATTGTTTTAAGGCGGGACTGTCCCATCAAAAGCGGGACGTCTGGTCAGCCTAGTAAAGACTGCCTTCTACAGGGAGAAGTCTACATGTAACAGCCACCAGAATTTGAGCAATACAAAGGTAAGCAGCTTGTGTGTAAAGAGCAGCTGTGAATCAGTGCGGCTGTAGTGGCTGCTCGGGATGGGCAGGAAGGAGTCCCCAGCTTCAGCCCTGGAAAGGATTTATATCCCCCCTTTCTCTCCTGCAGGAGACTCAAAGAGGCTGACAATCTCCTTGCCCTTCCCCCCTCACAACAAACACCCTGTGAGGTAGGTGGGGCTGAGAGAGCTCCGAGAAGCTGTGACTAGCTCAAGGTCACCCAGCTGGCATGTGTGGGAGTGTACAGGCTAATCTGAATTCCCCAGATAAACATCCACAGCTCAGGCGGCAGAGCTGGGAATCAAACCCGGTTCCTCCAGATTAGATACACGAGCTCTTAACCTCCTACGCCACTGCTGCTCCTCCCACCCGCTGGAGCTCCACAGCAAGGTTCCAGAGCAGATCAAAATTCCATGCTGCGCCTCACGCTTCTGATTGTATAATAAACGATGACTATGGCCAAATAATTTACCCCAGTCAAGAGTGTGGTGTGGTTATTGGATCAAAGGACTCCAACCAAGGGTGGTCCCGCTCTCGGACGGCAAACTGAAAAAGAACTGTTATATGCTAGAGTGAGAAACTTCACTAAATGCTTACCAAGGAAAATTTGAACAAGACAAAGCAGAACCTTGCTGTACTCAAGATACAGAGATAACACATGGACCTACAGTTTGACATATGTGGATGATGTGATTCTATGCTACGAAAACAAAGAGGATGAAATAGTGCAACATTTGAATCAAGGGCCCCTTCCGCACACGCAAAATAATGCGTTTTCAAACCACTTTCACAACTGTTTGCAAGTGGATTTTATCATTCTGCACAGCTTCAAAGAGCACTGAAAGCAGTTTGAAAGTGCATTATTCTGCATGTGCGGAATGAGCCAAGGAATGGAAATGTAACAGCTTGGAAATATCCACTATCATCTTGGAATACAAATAGCAAGGGAAGAAGATGGGAGCTATATTCTTGACAAAAACAGAAATTCCTTGACTTTATGACATTCCTGGACTTTACTAATGTGAAAGATGCTAAACCAGTCAGGACTTCTATGGAAACAAATTACTTGAATCAGGAAGGAAGCAGTGAACTACTAATAAGAACAGGAGCTACAGAGAAACAAGTGGGAAATTGCTGTACATAAGCACACTGACATGCCCTGATATAGCAGCAGCTTTAGAGATGTTGTGCAGAAAGACTGAGGCCCCTTCTGCACATGCAGAATAATGCACTTTCAATCCACTTTCAATGCACTTCGCAGCTGGATTTCACTGTGCGGAATAGCAAAGTCCACTAGCAAACAATTGTGAAAATGGATTGAAAGTGTGTTATTCTGCATGTACGGAAGGGGCCTGAGTCATTGAACACAAGAGACTGGAATGCAGTCAACAGACTTGCCAGATATCAACATGATACGAAATATCTGTAACTAAAGTTGCCAACAAGAGTCAATTCCAGGCTGATGGGATACATGGATGTGGACTGGGCAGGAGATGCAAGAGATCGAAAATGAATCAGTAGACACTTGTTCTTTTATGGAGGCAGAACAATCAGTTGAAGCAGCAGACAGCAAGAAGCCAACTATCATTCATTCATTCATTCATTCATTCATTCATTCATTCATTCATTCATTCATTCATTCATTCATTCATTCATTCATTCATTCATTCATTCAATTAATTATGTGTCTGCAGTTGAGGCATACAAACAACTTAAATGGCTATTGCAACCGATGCAGGGCTTTGGGATAGATGAACCGGAACCCATACAACTTTTTAAAGACAACCAAGGATGCATAAAGCTTGCACAGACAAAGATAAACTCCAGAACCAAGCACCTAGATGTAAAACTTCCTCTTGTGAGGAACATGTGTGAAGGTGTGCTTGTCGATTTGCAGTGCTGTCGTACACAATAAACGATTGCAGATGCGTTCACCAAGCCCTTACCTGAAAACAAGTTTGAAAGTCTACTTAAGAAGATGAGTCTTGTGGACTTCACACGCTAGACCTTAAGATGGAATGTTGGAGTAACAATGTTTAGTGTGCAAAGGAAATGGGAAGAGGACCCAGCAGGGGTAGGCAAGTGGTCAGCTTCCTCATTTGTCACCTCTTATCTGTCCTTGGGCTGACAATCTTAGGTCTAATTTCCTTCTTCTGGGAAGTCTCTTCTCACTCCTCTTCCTCAGCTAGCAAGGTAGCTGAAATAGCTGTAGTTTCTTCATAAATGTTTAACGTTACCTTTAATCAGTGAGTCTGCTGCTTCTCTGTGTAACTAGCATTCTGCCAACAATTATCATGCTATATTAACCCCCACCCCCTGAGAAAGCCCTAGTAGCCCCAATGGAAAGAGGGCTGCCCACTACTTGGGGACTGGGGTAGGGATGTTCAGAGGCGGAGCGAGGGGAAACTGTTTTAACTTCTGTTCCATGGGGGCCAATCACGTGTTCCACAACCTGTGTGCTGTTGCATTTAGGTCACCGGTGTGCAGCTTTATATCATGATTGGGACTATCATTGATGGGGTCCTGCAATTGATCATAGAATGCATCTTTCTTTGTATTGTTGGCATCTTCATTTGGTGCATACACTTGGATGACAGAGGTCTTTGCGTGTTGGGATTGAAACCGAGCTGTGATGATACGTTCATTGATGGGTTTCCAACCAATCAGTGCCCTTGCTGCTTCTTTGCTTAGTCCCAGGCCAACACTGCGTATGTGTCGTTCATCATGCCCAGAATATAAGATGGTTTTTTCATTGCTGACCAGTCGGTTGCTACCTGTTCACTGATGCCAAAGATGTCTATTCAGTAGTTGTCAAACTCACTGAGCAGTTGCACTAGCCTCCCACACTGGTACAATGTCTGCACATTCCACGTTCCAATTCTTGTAGTTATTTTAATGCTTAGGATCGAGCTCTGCATCAGACACTGGACTTCCTTTCGGCTTTCATCCAGCAATGTCATAAGAGATGAGCTGGTCTATTCACACAGAGTATGGTGAGTTCGATTGTTGTTCCTGTAGCAAGTAAGGTTTCGAAGCCCTTTTGATGGTGCTTCTCCCAGGGATGGGGTGCTGGCCAATTGCCCAACCCTCCTCCTTTCACATCCGAGCTTGGGACCGGCAACGGTGGAGTTCTAGATAACAATGTGTTTGCATCACATACTGATTATGGGCAAGTAGGAGGGCTTAATCTTGACCAGAACTCAAGGGGATGGAAGCCGGGTGCTGAAAACAGCAGTCCTGCACCTGTCTCTTCTATCTCTACCAGTAACATACACAAAATACACACTGTGATATCATTGCAGTAGTAGTTCTTGCCCTTTCCCTCAGGTTGTGGGACTCTGAACTGCACATCATGGGGCATCATATCATATATTCCCTCCCTTCCTAGACATTACCAGGAAAGAAGGAAGGAAAATGCAGTATTAGGTGACAGCTATCTCTCTCTCATCACATCTAGTACCACACTAACTTGGTCCTTAACAAGAAAATAACATTTTAAAAAGTTAGGGTTTGCAGGTTAGGATTCCACCAGTAGCTGTTAAGAGTAGTTTGATGGCATTTCCTTCATGCATGTGTATTTTCAAGTTTGTAGTTCTGGAAAGCAAAATACTGCGGTTTTAAAGCTCCATCCTTTTTTGTGTGTGGGTGCATTTTATGTTCAAGTAAACAAGCAATCCAGGGCTATTAGACACAGTTATTTTGTTTTTAGTTGGTGACTGGTTGTGTGCTGTGTCACACCAATCTAACGTTGTCCCTTTCTCTTTTCTAAAGCTTTTTGACATACTGCGTTCAACATCACTTGGAATTAGCTGGAATTTTAGATCCTAATTTTTGATTGCTGGAGACATCCTTCATTTGGTTTCCACAATGCATCATTTTGCTAAATGCCTTGCCCTTGTGCATTACTTCCAGATTTGAAAGTACACATGCATGCACACACGCTCATTCAGTGGGTGCACACTCACATTTACGCTCACATGATTCGGTATTGCTAACTATAACCACAGCAGAGCAATAACACTTGGATCTCTAACTGGAAGTGGCATTGTTTAAGCCCCGGGCACACAAATTAAAGCACCTACTAGCCAGTGTAATTTGCTTGGTCAAATATCAAGCCAATTCTTCCACCAGCTCTGTCGAAAGGAAGGAAATAACTTTTGAAAACAGCCCATAGTTTCTTGGAAAGAACACACTGATCAAAAAACATTTTCAGTCACTTAGTCGGGAATAAGAAGTGTTGTGTGCTACAACAAATTGCAATCAAGTAAGGTGTGTGTGAAACAAATGCTGAGCGCAAGGGCATTTTTGATGTTTCAAAACACATGGAGGAACGAAAGGAAAATAATACATCCACTAAAACGATTTGGTATAATATGCTGCGGGTGCTTAGAAAAAGCTGTTTTGTAGAGAAATCATGTCACATTAGATGGCTGATATTTTCTGTTAAGTCTAGCCGTGTTCAGGACTTCAAAGATGAAAGTTATTGTTTGGAGGGGGAGTAGGATTTCCTCCGCAATCCTTGTTTCCATGCCTCTGTGTGTTGTGCAAATGATATGAACAGAACCCTGTGGGATCACCCCATCTCGTTCCCCCCCGCCGACCATCCCCATTATTAGATAACAGGGTTTGTTTTTATCTACCCCTTCTTTCTAAGATTTACTGGGGCTCAGTGAAAGTGGATGTTTTTGTTATCTTAAATTTTAGTAAACATATGTAAAGTTTAATTTTTTAAAAAAACTCACAGTGGATAGTTATAGTTTGTTGAATTTATTATGTATATATCATGTTGGAAACTGCCCTGAGCTCAAAAGGGGAGGGTCAGTATAGAAATTTAAACAACAAACAAATACATAAATAAAATAGGTGTGATTTTGCAACCTTACTCTTTAGGGGGTTCTTGAATGCAATGGTCTTCATGCAGACAGAACTTTTGCTGAACACATTTATTTATTTATTTTAAACAAAAAAATATTTAGAATGTTTGCTGGTCACTTCTGCACTTAATGAAGCTGCAGCTGCTCATGCTAAAATAGAAAAAAAACCATGGCAAATTTTAAAGCTGCTACAATAAAAATGCAGCAACACAAATGAAAACAGCATACGAACAAGCAGAGCAGAATTCGATAAAATACGGAGGGTGGAAGTAGAGACTGTACCTGTAAACCCTGCTTCCCTTGAGTTTGAACACATTTGAAGGTCTGAGCAGGGCTGTCCTTGATTTGCATTTGTCCAGTATGATCCAGTGGCTGTAGTTCTGCACATCAAGCAGGTTCTGAGTTCGAGGACAGACAGGAACACAACAAATCGAAGAAGCCCCAATCTAAATTTGGAGTCGGAATTTGGAAGCAGAAATGAAGATTGCTGGCATACATAGAATAATTAGAACCAACACTTAGCTCAGAGATGCCAGCTTCTATGTGGGACCTCGGGATCCCCCAGAATTACAGCACATTTCCAGACTATACAGGTCAATTCTCCTGGAGGGTGAACTCTTTTGCAGTCTACCCCACCAAGATCTCTGTTCTTCCCAAGCTCCATCCTCAAATCTCTAGAGTTTTCTAATCTGGATTTGGCAACCCTACCCCCCATCCCCCTCGATTTTGTTGCTGGTGGCCACAAGAAACCTAACTACTTTATTAGCTGGACTAATAAAATGGCCAATTTAAAATTTTTTTACATCAACCAAATGTACCAGCATTCCATACTAGTCTCAGTGTGGGCCATTGGTACAATGCAGAAGAGTCAGGTCTCCGCTGTACAGCCTAGGGTTTATGGGTGAGGCCTTAAAAGATCTAAGTCATCTGTTGGAAGTGAAGGACTTTACACTGTTTCCTGTCTCAACGACAGAGGGGTTTTTATTAGTAAACTAGATGCTAGATAGGGACTTAGGGTTGTCACCTTTACTCTATCATGCTGGCACTATCCTTTGATGTTAGACTGATACTCTTAGGGAGTTCCTTCCTTCCAGTCTCTCACTCTCTCCTCACTCTCCATCTTGATATCCAACCTACAGCACCATGGGCATAGAGAGGATGGATGCTCCGTGCATCCATCCCCATCCAGCTAGGTTAGAATAGAATAGTGGACCTATCTATCTACCTTTCTATTCAGAATGGAGTTCTCCAATAAATACTCTTTTTATTAGATTAGAAACTACGAACGACTCCGACTTTTCTTTGTGCCTAAGCTCACGCGCATGTTCGGGATATGTTCCGCTGTGCTAAGCCACTGCGCACTCTGCTCGTTGTGAAAATGGGTAATCTCTACGAGGAGATTTTCCATCAGAGACATCAACTATGTACAGCTCAGTCTCCTCCTTACCAAGCATTTTATTGCTCAAGGGAGGTATGCCATCTCCTTTCCCCCTTAAGATCTGAGGGAAGGATAATGACTTTCCTCAAGGGGGTCCTGTCCTAGTTCTATGGAGGCCAAGATGGCCCAGGCCTCTACTTAAGCAGACCTCTTAATGCGAATCTTCTGCCCCACCCATGATGCTGCATGAAAAGGACTGGCCTGTCAGGTTGGCTGGCTCTCCACTTCTTCTGGCTGCATCAAACCCTGCCCCCTTCCCAATCACCTCTGCGAGGGATTGGGTCCAGAACAACCTGGCAGAAGATACTGGATTGCTGGTCATATGAAGTTGAAAAGATAGACTCCCAATATTATCTCAGCTGTGAGAGGCTGGGGAGGGCAGGAACTAGCCTGCAGGGAGGCCGGGGGGGGCGGGGCTTTGTGGCGGGTGGCCCAGAAGCCCAGGAGCTGGCCTGCCACTGCTGCATCTGTCCAAGCCCTGGCCTCCCCTGGCCTCCCTGCTGGCTCACTAAGTGGGGTGTGTCTGGGGAGCTGGCAGGGGAGCACGGGGAACAGGTCATGCCTCTGAGCGCCATTTAGGCCCGGTACGTCACTGGGCCTAACAGTCAAGCCTCAGAGCCATAGACAATAAGATAGACATAGCTGAGGCTCAGAGTTGCTGCTATTTCAGGAATATTTTGTGTGAGTCCACATGTTGGGATTGCTAGTGGCTGAATGCTCATTTTCAGTGGTTCACGAAATTGAGTGATTTTCTTCCTACTGTCAAAAAGAGTTCAAAAAGAGGTCCCCCTTCATTGCTACAGGGAGAAAATGTTCTGATTCACATGGTAAGTCTAGGTACTTCAGCGGATCACCATGACTGGCAGTAGTTACAAAAAAATGTCTCCAAATGGTGGCGTATTCAGAAATTGAGAAGAAGAACACACTGTCCATTTTTTACAATAGATGAATGATATTACCAGGGGAATGGACTCGTTTTAGCTATTGGATTGTTTGTCTCTTAAAAGACCACATCGCAGGGTTCCAAAAAGACACTGGAGTGCATTTTCATTCTCTTAGTGGTGACCTTAGGAATATTAAGTCATGCAGAATCATGTTTTTCTAAATGTATTATTAAATGTTCAGCAGGCCCTTTTGTGTTATTGTCAGAGGTGTTTGGCCAGTTAATATCACATGAGGTCTGTTATTGGAATACATGCATTTTTCAGTGGCTGTCTGAGATAGGAATGAAACCCCTTGTGGTGGATTGGAATATATTATCAATGACAATAACATTGCATTGAACATTGGATGACTTTCATTACAAATTGCTTTTTTCTTTTCTTTGGAAACGTTGGCTTTTGCTGGTATGTGCTGAGTGAAAGGACATTCACTTGAAGCAAGAATGCATTTCTGGTGTCCTAATTTAAATATGCTACAAATATGCTATCTGGATTCCACTACTATTGTGGCAAATCCTTCAGCTTTTTGATAATATAAACACTTTCCCCTTCAAATCCCTGTTCTACTCACCTTACATCTTAAAGCCACAAATTACAACTTGGCATGATATTTAAGACCGAAAGCCAGAAATGTGGATAAAGACCTCCCACTGAAATCACCCAATCATTCTTCATAGCATCATGTATGGTAGAATGACATACAATATGTTTTGCTGGCAACACAAAATGGAAATGTTAAGTATAAATCTTGGTGGAAGTTTCAGTAATTTTTAATATTTTTTTGCAAGCGTGTGTATGTGAATGATATATTTGTCCTAGAGCTGTACGAATTCATTTCCCCCTACATCTGTAATATCTGCAGTAAGCGAAATTAAAAATACATTTGTACTTGTACAGTTAAATGATCATATTTAATGAAATGTCAGAGATGAATCTTAGCAAACAGTCAGGAAATTATTTCAGAAAGAGTAGCATTTCATTATTGGCAGTCAGGGAAAAAACAGAGATTATACAAATGGTTTGCTACTTCAGGCTTGGGGTTGGGCACTTCTGTATAAAAGGGGGTTATCTGAATGTCAGATATCTGCAATTAAAAGAAAGCAAATATAGAAGCAGTACTGTGATTAATTTCTCTATATATTCTGTGCACGCTGTGATTTATTATTTACCATTTCTACAGCACCATCCATGCACACACATCTTTTCTAACATAAATGTGAAAGGCAATCCCCCACCTCATGGAGTTTGCAGACTAGATTTTGACAAGGACACAGAAGAGAGGCAGAGTTTACCTAGTACAATCCCTTCAGAACGTGGTTGCTACTGGCACGTCCTTGCCTGTGTTGCATTTGCACCACAGGGTGAGCAGGGGTAAAAGCAAGCCAGTATGGAACTGGGAAGAAAGCAGCTGATCTTTGGCTTCGTGCTCCCTTGAGAGAGCATACTGGTAAGAAATCTAAGTTGCTTTCATTCCTGACAGTAAACCAATCAGAAGTAAACACCTGACAGTTAACCAATCAGAAGCATGAACTGCTTTGCATGTGGGCTGGATTATGGGATACTGCCACAAATATTGCAAAAGTAATATTACAGTGGTGTGTTGAAAACTAAACCTTGTACCTGACAAATCAAACCCACTAGCCAGGAACCAAAGCCATTGAGAATCACAAAAGCAAATTACTGAAATTACTATGCAAATAAACTGTAAATGGGACCAAGGCCTTTTCTTAATCTAAATCTGAGTTCAGGCCATTTATGCATGCACTATTTTCCCTGTGGCTATTTGCTTTGCAGTGGGGTTTTCCTGTGGTTTTTTGTTTACACAGGAATTCTCTTCTTGCAAAGTGTCCCTAGCCAAGCTGATTCGCCATTTGCCTGCCTGCCACTTCTTTGTTTTTAACATGCAACCTCTATTTGGAAAGATTGCCTGCTGCCTTTGTGTGTGTTTGTGCTGTCTGTGGTCTTTGCTAGACCTGGAACACTCTTCCTCCAGCTGTTCGGGCCCTGCGGGATCTTGGTGATTTCCGCAGGGCCTGCAAGACGGAGTTGTTCCGCCGGGCCTTTGGAGTGTCCAGCCGCTGAAAGTGCCCCCCCTTCCATTTTTATGGAATTAGGGTCCATTACCATCTGTTGGACCCACCCTTTATTTTCTCCTCTCGGGTGGGTTTAAGAGGGATATTGCAGGCATTGTTATGTTATGTATTAATTGCTGCATTTTAATTTATATTATTTAGAGATTAACTTATTTTTGATTTTATGTTTATCTGTATTTGAAGGTTATGTTGTTCACCGCCCAGAGCCCTTCGGGGGTTGGGCGGTATATAAGCTGAAAAAATAAATAAATAAAATAAATAAATTTCATGTCAATTTTACAAGGCCTATTGCTCCTCCAGTATTAAAATAAACAAAAGAAAACTCTTCTAATAGATTTGGAATGGTGGTCCAAAGCGTGGGAGAAACTGCTGTGGTATGGGTGGGGAAAGGTGGGGAGTGAGAAAAGCTGAAGCTTAATGCACAATGCTTAATGCACCATGGTCTCCTTCAAAGGGAGAGGAAAAAGTCACACTTCAGTAGCTTTTGGAAACCATGATGATTCTCTGATCTAAGAACGCAGTGAATTCTGAAGGGAGGAAAATGTCTGTGTAATCAAGTCTCAAACCTGAAGGGAATGTACGCTCAATGGAAGAGAGATCGCAAGTGTTTAAATGGTCTCACTGCTCCAGACTGATTCTTGTAGTAAATATGTTCAGAATATTCTCACGGCACAATCATACCTGGTAACAGCCAGTTTCTTACAATCCGGGTATGTTTTATCCTGGTTTCTCCCTTCACATGGCTGCCTGTTTTGTGAAGGAATCCAGTGAAGACCAGGAGGAAATACTCCAGTTTCTTTCCCATGAGCCCGGGACTTCTGTATTTACATTGCAACAGTATCTGAGCATGCCCGGTGTCCCGTGTTCTGATTGGCTGTTGTTTTTGAGTGGCAGCTTGGATGAACATCAGGTGGGGAGATCAGGGGGGCGGGTGGAGGGGTGGGCAGATCAGGTGGCTGGGCAGGAAAAATAAACTGGTTCTGCTCCTGTGGTGTTTGCATGGTAGTGGGCTCACCCCAGGAGTTTGGAAAAGAATCACCAACTTGGTGATTTTTTAATACCCTGGGAGGAGGAACATATCAAGGTGCAAACCTACCTGAGGTCTGGGAACCGTGCGGAATTCTTGTCTGGAACGGGGTATTTCTCTTGCTCAACCCAGGATATTTAGACAGTGCAGAAATGGCCATAGGTGATTACACATTTGTTCTAAACACAGGGCAGCATTCTGAACAGAAATCAGCTTCTGTTTACAGACAATCCCAGCTGCTGCCCAAGACCAATTGGACAATTTGAGAAAACTGATTGTGAACACCAGGCATTTTCTGAACATCACCACAGACCATTTCTAGGTCAACCAGCAGCTAAAGGATTAAGATTGATGGTGTAATTTGTAGTGAGGTGGGATGAATTGGGAAGGAATGGTGTGTGTGCATGGGTTGAGTCCTGGGTCTTGTCAGAACTCTTTTTTCTCTTGAAATGCTTGAAGTGGTCTTATCTAGACTTTATAGTAAAGGCAGAAAACCCTGTGAATGAATTGAAAAGATAGCCACAGACAAAAGGCCTGGATTTGGGAACACACAGTTTTCTGCTACGAATTAAAATGAATCAATACTTTGAAATAATGTAAGAGTGAAGAATGAGTGACTAGAACACTTGTTGATTTATTTACAGGCAGTTATACTGTTATACTGTATTGTATAATACAGTACTGTTCTTCTAGTTATACTGTACTGTTCTTCCAAATAGGCTTAACACATCATCCCTCATCCTCCATTTTATTGTTACAACAACCTGGTGAAGTGGGTTAGGTTGAAGGATTTGTCCAAGATTGCCCAGTGAACTCTCATGGCAGAGAGGGAATTTGAACCTGGGTCTTTGAGATCCTAATCTCAAATACCCAGTTAATAGTGCAGGGCCATCACATCACAAAGCTTTTAAGAATGCCCCCCCCCCCCCAAAGGTCTGGGAAAGACATTTGGTAAGCATAGCATAGCACAGCAGATGGGGAAAAATATGTTACTTTGCAGGTCTAGTCCAGCAAAGCACACAGACAGATTTGGAATGCACATTTCAGCATAGTGGAAAAAGACAAGCGTTCATTATACAAATCAGTAACGGATATTGTTGGCAAATGAATTCATTTCAATGTACGTACTGCAAGCCGTTCTTTCTACATATTCCTTGCAAGTAGTTATTTACACAGTACAGAAATCTGAGCAATTTGTTGTCTGCTGTTAAAGCTGAAAAAAATAAACAAACCAAATTGATTGACATCGCCTTCATGCTAAATTAATTCACCTCAACTGTCCTCCCCCTTATTCAATTTTCCACATATGAATTCTGAGTTCCTTTGTGGGTTCTGTTTAGATAATTCAGGTGCTTTGCGCACTTGATTAATTGCTTAAATGAATTTAGCAACATTTTCCCTCAGTAAATGAGATTCTCAAGCAAATCCCTCAGTGTTATGAGTGAAAGCAGACTCACATACCCAACCGAACAACTGGAAAGAGAACGCAGCTCCCTGGGCTAAAATTCAGTTGATTTCAGATTCATTGCATTTTGTCGGAGGATTATATCCACCCAAGAAATACTGTGTGGTGAATGGGTTGGTGATGTTATAAAAAGTTGGTGAATGTGTAAAGAGAATTTTCACTATACATGCTTAACTGTCCTCATCTCTCAGAAGAAGGTGTGTGTGTGTGTTGGGGGGGGGGGGGTCACATGATTAAGCACTGCCGTATATGAAAAGTTCTTCCTTTACCCAGAAAAGCAACATAGCTGACTAGGAAATTTCCTCATGAAATAAGGCTAGGAAATTTCCTCATGAAATAAAAAGACAAGGAAATTTCCTCATGAAATAAAATTGTCTCCGTGCAAACTCCTCTGAGTATATTTGTAGACTCACCTACATAACTGAACATCTACAAACACAGAAAAAAAAACTAGTACGTCAGAGAAAAGTCTAGGTTAGAGCCCTTTTCTCTGTCTTTTTTGCTTTCCAGCCAGGCGGTTATCTTCCTGACTGCCTTACAAACCGGCAGTCCTACCGAGCTATAATCTCTGGTCAAATACTTTACAAGATTTTTGCAGGAAGGTAAAAACTTGTTCGATCCAAGACAGTAGTGGGACAGAACAAATGAGTGTGCACACCAAGAGCAATGATGAGTGTTCGTGGATACGGAGTTTGCTTTCTTTCATGAGTTCTCAACGTTGCACTCTACTGTGACAAATGGTGGAGAGATCAAAGAAAGCAGCAACCCCTTTTTTATGAATCGAGCAGACGGACACCGGGAGGTGTTTGGCAAGAAAAGCAGGCAGAATGGAAACAGTCACTTATATTTAGCTTCTCAAGAAAGCAGGTATCTGGCAGGCATAATATATAAATGTTGTTTGCCAAGCACCATATTTGAAGGGAATCATTTGTGTACTGAGCATTCAGGAAATGAGGTTAGGATTACAGCGCTACATTGACAAATGTCAGGAAGTATTGAGGTGGTTCGTGGGGAGGATAGAGTTATGGTGTCCTTCAGACATCAATCCCAGACATCAATTCCCCCTACTTATGGTTGCCAACCTCTAGTTGGGATTTGGAGATCTCCTGGAATTACAACTGAACTCCAGACCACAGAGATCTGAACTCCTAGAGAAAATACCTGTTATATTCAGCTGAGGCCTCTTCCCTCCACAAACTCTGTCCTCCTCTGACTTCACCACAAAAGCTCCAGGAATTCTCCAACCTGGAGGTGGCAACTCTTCCCATACTCTCTATAGTAAAGACCATAGAGACATTGGAAAATTCGTAGAGCTTCATGGTGGAGGTCGTTTTCTGTCTATTTTTTCCTCACACTCCTCAGTTTCTCAAGGGGGGATGACTGAGGTAAAAGGTGGGGGTTTACCCACCATGGGTGGGCAAATGGCAAGCATAAATGAGTTTGAGTTGGGTTATGGCCAGCAGAACCACCATCCAACACATCTGCCTGCCTGGTAAAATTGGTATATGTTGTTTTTTCCTTTTATACCGAAAGGCAGAAGCATGCATAACATCACGATCAGAGGCTCCTTCCGCACATGCAAAATAATGCGTTTTCAAACCACTTTCACAACTGTTTGCAAGCGGATTTTGTCATTCTGCACAGCTTCAAAGAGCACTGAAAGCAGTTTGAAAGTGCATTATTCTGCATGTGCGCAATGAGCCAGAAACATCTTTTTTCTCCCTTTCTTTTTGTTCATAAATTTTAGTAATTATATTAACAAAAGGGGTTTTGATTAATTTGAATGTGCACCCCAACATTAAAAGTGTATATTTATGCATTATGGACATGTATTAATTTTATACCAGCTTAACTGAACTGACTTTCCATTTTCCACCCAATTGGTGAGGATACTGAGAATTTAGTGAAAAATTCCCAACCACCCCATCTACCACAGTATTTCAGTTCCCAGGGTTCCCTGGGGAAGGAGATGACTGAGAAATCAAGAACTCATTGAACTCTGCTCTAAAAAACCATAATAAATGAAGAACATGAGTGAGGGAATGCAGTCAAACTGTATAGTGAGAAAGTACTTCAGGGCAAAGAGCCATAAGAGTAAAACTCAGAAATCCAAACTGGAAGCAGATAGAGTCAGTGTGAGCTGCACTTCGTGGAACTGTTAACATTAGAAAATCTATTGGCACTTTAATGTCACAAGGTTTCATTCCACTCGTAGCAAACAATAGCGAATAAGTACACTTCTGATCAAATTACTTTCAACCAGGCTCCTGAGGAATTAATTCCGTTATGTATAGATCTGGCCTTCATAAATTTTGTCCTCACTATATCTTGAAAAGCACACAAGGAGTCCAAGATTGGGTCACAGTGCCGAGTCGCCTTTGCCATGTACGCTATTCCAGGATTTTATATTTGTTATAATGAATGGCCCCCTTCCCAAATCTGATTCCAGAAAGAACCCAATTGACAAGTAATCATTTTCATTCTACATCTATGCTTACTCTTAAGGGCTTTTCATTTCATCTTTTTACTGCTCTGCTAATGTACACAAATCACTTTTAGGGATAGCGTCATGACTACGAAGGGAGCCATTTATCAATATGGATGCCTCTTTGAGGAAAGATGGTTTGTCTGCACAAGACTGGACAGCACCAGATGAATTTCAATTTGCTATGGCATGCAAGGGATTTAAAGGATTACGGCCAGTGAAAAGCTTTAAACATAAACCTTCATATATTTTTTCTGGTTGTTGCAACCACTGAATGTTTTAATGGTACTTGGTTTTTTCCTTCTTTGATGTAAACAGGAATGGACATGTTGGCACACCCCCCGCCCCTCTAGTGCGGAATGATTTCAGCAATGTTCACTTTCTGGTATTTTTCTCCCACCCAAAGATGCCTATTTTGAAAATACAGCTGAAGTGTATTGTCCCCTGGTGGGAACGTGCATCGAGGAAAATTAGTCATCTGAATAAATCTGCCTGCAAACACTGGTATGCCTGCATTGTAGATTTGCCCGTACAGTTCACCACAGTCAAACACATGACTGGCCAAAGTCTGTGTTTGCTACATGCATATTTAATCATGGTAAACAGAAAATTTTGGAATGGCCTGATGAAGTTAAGATCCAGAAGTATGCTCTGAATTAATGGTCAATTACCCAGCCTGAAACACAAATAACAGGCATTCGTGTGAATGATTTAAAACTGTCCTCTGCTTGCTGCAGCAAGCTTTGGTCATCATGTACCTAGATTAATTTACACACAGCTGTTAGCCTTACATATTATTATGAGGTTGACAAACACTAAATTTTAGATCATGCGATTCTCTTTCACAAAGTCTTTTTCCAAATGAAGAAGACTTCTTCTAATGGAGAATGGCCTTTTCCAATTTAAAACTGTCCTCTGCTTGCTGCAGCAAGCTTTGGTCATGATGTACCTACAGTAACTTACACACAGATGTTAGCCTGACATATTATTATGAGGTTGACAAACACTAAATTTTAGATCATATGATTCTCTTTCATAAAGTCTTCTTTCAAATGAAGAAGACTTCTTCTAATGGAGAATGGCCTTTTCCAACGGAGAAAGGCTTCCTCTGTTGAAGAAAAGTATTTATGGAAAGTAGTATTTGGGCTGAAACAAATTGGTGGCAGGGAGTCATAGGATCAGTCTGTAGCTCTTTCACGTGTTCCCACTAAAATATTTTAAGTAGTCACCAATGAGCATCGAATTATGATTGAAAATGCTTTGTAATTTTAGTAAAGGGCCATTAATGTTAAAATGGTCACGCTTAGGAACACATATTCCTTATTCACCTCAAAGACATTCTAATGAAAAGGTGATAGGTGATAGGTCGGATCTAGTATGATTCCAGCAGTAACAATACAGATATGTCCAGACCATGTAGGAATGTGCAGAAGGACGAGTAGGTGAGTTGAGCTTGCTTCCCTGATGATGGCCAATCTGTCTCAGATGCTGAGGTAAACAAGGCATATCTTCATGCCCTGTTTGTAAACTTTCTGGAAGTATTTTGTGGGCCAGCGTTTGAGTCACACTACAGGACTGGTGTTATGAACCAGAAAGGCTCTTTGGATTATGGGAGAGAGGGAAATCTTTTCTACTAGGCTACCAATGAAACTGACTTATAGTAGAGACTAGCAACTGAAGGGCCTTTCTTCCAAAACTTCTCATACTATCACCAAGGGTTGCAACTGGCAAAGGCTGGATTGGGATATGATAGTAGTTCTGCAGAACATTGGGCCCCTGAAGTTCAGGTAGTACCATGAGGTCTCTCAGCTCCAGCCTGGGCTGTGCTGATGATGACAGTGGGTGGCAGGCATCATCAGCTCATCTTTGGTTGGATTGAGCCAGTTTTGTTTCACTCATTCTTACCTACAACAGCCCTCATCCTGTATCACCCATGTACATAGAGTTCTCATGACACCTCTCATACCCCTTTTCCATGGTCAAAGGGAACCCCACCTTCCTTTTTCAGTAGCAGAACATCCAACTCTCTGGGTCTGGATCAAGCAGACCCCCAGTCCTACCAGCATCACAAGGGCCATTTGGCTCAACTTGCTCCTGTCAAGAGGGAATCCATCTTGGTTGGTAGAATTGCTACATGGCCCAATAAAAATCCTTTCTTTCTCTCATGAGTTCACAAAGTTTAGAAAGCAGGTGTCAGTGGTTAGAGATATGTGTATTCTTCTCCAAGGTCATCACCCTTGTTAGAGGGTATGAAATCATCCTCATTAGTGCAGGCTGGCTATAACTGGTTTGTTAGAAGGGCAATTGGAGAGGTTTCATTTCTAGAGGGAGGGAGTAGATGTGTGCTCATCATCGAGAACGTTCTGATTGTGGTGTAACCTCATTGGTCAATTAATGATCACTTGATATGGCCAACCTGGACTATAAATCAGTTACTTGAGTGTTTGTAACCATCTTTACCTTTACTTTGTCTACGCTTTTGTCTATAATATGTTGCTTGAAGATATTTGCACATGTACTGATGACTTCTTGTATTTTGCCTGCAAGTATTTCTTTCTAGTAAGTGGACCTTAGTGTTGTTGTTTTATTGTGTATCTGAATTGCACCTTTGATTTTGTGTTTGCTGTTTTATGCTTAAACTTTTGTTTTGCCACCTTTCTTTTAATGCAATTTTTAAAAATGCAGTTTTGCCTGGAATTCTGGTTTAGAGACCACAGCTTGGTGTTGCTACCATCCCAAAGGCCAAGGCAGGTCTTTGAAAGCCCCTGACCCCCAAAAGCCCTGGGACACCAGTCTAACCGTAACTTCTCCAGTTAGTGAAATGGTCAGTCCACTGCTGCCAACTGGTTTCCTGTTGCTAATCTGGAGGGTGGAGGTGGTGATTACACCAACTTTATATGATGGAAATTTTTTTATCCCCCCCCTCCTTACTCCATCCTTAAAGTCACCCTTCAGGAAAACTAGTTGCTCACCGGAAATTAAGCCATCTGTGGACCACCCCTTAAGCAAACCCATCGTCAGCTTTACCTTAACTAGATGAAACACTGCAGGTATCTCAGACACCTGGAAGGTGAGGCGAACAAGAGATGCAAGTGTTTGAGATGAGAAACCAGGAATTAGAGAGAGAGGACACCCACCCACCCACCCACCCACCCACACACACACACACACACACACACACACACAGAGATTTGGAAGATTGATGTGTCTTGTTAAACCTTAAGGGAAATTTGGATAGGGCTACATAATAACCAGTAGCACAAATGAAATCTCTGATTTCTATTCTGTTTCTGTCTAGACAGCGTAAGACAAATGAAACTGATGACTGAGAGGAATCACATTTTCTACAATTATATAAATTACAGAAGGGAAGACTGTAATCACCTAAAATGCCTCAGGGGGGATGGATTACCAGTAGACATTTTCTTAAATAGATCCACACTTCTGGGCTGAAAAAAAATGCCAATGGCAATACCTATTAGCATAAGACTGGCAAGCCAACCTAGTTAACCCTTTGGAAGTAACACACTAAGTGACCCTATGGAATTTTGTTGTGCCCTGTTGCATGCCTACATGTGCTTTTTCAGTTCTAATATAGACATTAAAAATCAGGTCTCCTGCTTTGAAGATCTGGAGATACAATAAGCATTTATCATGGCAAAGACCCTGGTTGACTATTAGATCTGACACTTCTCAATCTATTAAAGCAATTCTGCATTTTTTTCAAATACCTGATTGGACCCTACATTATTTGTGGGCAAGATAATGGCTGAGACTGGAGCAGCTCTTTTTAGGTTTTTCCACAGGAGGTGGTGATGGCCACTAACCTGGATAGCTTTAAAAGGGGCTTGGACAGATTTATGGAGGAGAAGTCGATCTATGGCTACCAATCTTGATCCTCCTTGATCTGAGATTGCAAATGCCTTAACAGTCCAGGTGCTCGGGAGCAACAGCTGCCGAAGGCCACTGCTTTCACATCCTGCATGTGAGCTCCCAATGGCACCTGGTGGGCCACTGCGAGTAGCAGAGAGCTGGACTAGATGGACTCCGGTCTGATCCAGCTGGCTTGTTCTTATGTTCTTATGTTCTTATTAGGATTGCATTGTGTGACAACTTCATGGGACTGCCAGATAATCATTCAGTAGGGTGCTGTGCGGTTTCCGGGCTGTATGGCCGTGTTCTAGCAGCATTCTCTCCTGACGTTTCGCCTGTATCTGTGGCTGGCATCTTCAGAGGATCTGACAGTAGGAATGGAAAGCAAGTGGAGTATATATACTGTGAGGTCAAAAGGTGAGGCCCTCTGAATAGAGTAGCCTGGTATGTGAGTCACAAAGAAGTCTGTAGCTTGGGAGTAATGATTTCTAGAAATCATTCAGTACTTTAGTTACTGGTTGGTGTATTCAAATAGCAGATGAATTATGGATTCCTACCTGGCTTACAGGAGGGAAGATATAGCTTGAGCAAATCAAATGCCAAAAGCTCAACAGGATTGGTACTTGCTGGGAAACCACCAAACAGGGCTCTGCAGAGGAAGGCAATGGCTTCTGCTTCTCACTTGCCCTGAAAATTTTGTCTTCTGAGTCTTCTGCCGTTGATGCTGTGAAGATTACCCCCCCCCCAAAAAAAAAATCTCAAAAATGCTCCAAAAACAGGGCAAGGGGTTTCTGCAGGCAATGAGTGAACTCACAAAAATGGCGTCTTAAAGGAACAGCACACAAAATGAAGTCTTTTAAAAGACGTTTCAGGTAAAAGTATTTCTAGAAATGACGATGCATTTAAAACATTTTTGGGAAAAAACAATGCAGAACTCGTTGGAGGAAATATTTTATTTCCTTCCCCAAAACGTTTTAAAGTGTCTGAGTGGAAAGGGCCAGAGTTGCACTACACAAAATGTTTTTACAAATTTGCTTGGATAGATTATTAGGGACTGTGATCGTATACTATTGTGTTTTACCTAATGGGAAGTACGGTCCTATTATGTAATTTCTGAACTGCTTAATGTGCCAATGTGAATATTTATGCTTCAGTTCTTTCTGGTGCTTCCAAACTTCTAATATCCTAATTCAGTGATCACTGAATGCCCAGTTTTGTTGATTGTACTGGCTTACTGTTTGCAATCTCTCTTGAATCCCTGTGAGAAATGTAAAATGTATAATGTAATTTTTTTACAAACTTTACAATTGCCAACTGTTGGGATTTGCAAGTGTCTGTCACAATTCAGACATGAAGGGGTTAACTATGTGCATGCTAATTAGCTACTGAGGTCAGAGTTTTATGGCCAGTCCAATCCTGATGGGAATTGTAGTCCATGAACATCTGGAGAGCCGCAGGTTGCAAACCCCTCCACTAGACATAATGAAGCCTGAGTCTGAATTGACATGAAAGAGAAGTAGGGGGCGCAGGACAGATAAATTGCGAAGAACTTTTTTGCATGCTTTAGAACTGGCTTGATTGAAGAAGCTTGGGTTCTTGTCTGTTCCAATGATAAAGGCTACTGTAACCAACAACAGAGTCTGTTTTCTGGGGAAGAATCATAGAACTAATACCTTCCTCCAAACTAAAGAGTCTTCCTTCAATGGAAATGGCTCTTCCACAAGAATTCCTGTTGGAGGAAGCCTGATTAATATTATCCTACGATAATGTTACTAGTAAGGTAGATAGGCTGCTGTCCAATGCTGAGGGAACTGGTATTTGTAAATTACTGCCATGTACATTTTTTTCTTCCGATATAAAATGTGTAGAAAATAGAAATCTACATGAACCATGCATGAATGAATAACTTAACCGCGGACTTCATCTTGATTGAATTCAATATGGCACATGCAGAACAACTTCACATAATAAGAAAAGATTTCTTAAACAAGATCCATTTATTGAATTCCTTGCAATGTGTATTTTGTAAAGTCAGCCAATGATTACTGAGTCAGCTGATTTTACCATTCATTCATCACAGACACGGTTGTAAAGGTCGAACTGTTTTCTTTCCAGATTTCATTGAGTACATGATACAATCGTTCATGAACAAGTTGCAGCTTTGCAGGGGGAGGAAATTATATTTGATAGTTACATACTGCAGTGGCTTCATTTATGAAACTCAAATACAGACACACTGTGAAAAGCGGAAGGTCATAAAATAACTTTAAAACTGAGACTGCTATTGTTCAATTGCACTATATCATATCCTTTATAATGATATGCATTATAGGTTACAAACAGTTCTTTAACAGAGGAACAGACGCTTTTTGACATGCATATTTTTCAGCTGGTGCTGACACCAAGCTTGTTGTATTTAATTAAAAAAATAATGTAAAGTGCTATGCACATAAATGTTGTTCATGCACCATACAAAAATAGAGAGAGAGAGAAGAAGAGGAGGAGGAGGAGGAGGAGGAGGAGTTTGGATTTCTACCCCACCTTTCTCTCCTGTAAGGAGACTCAAGGTGGCTTACAAGCTCCTTTCCTTTCCTTTCCCCACAACAGACACCTTGTGAGGTAGGTGGGGCTGAGAGAGTTCCAAAGAACTGCGACTAGCCCAAGGTCACCCAGCAGGAATGTAGGAGTGTGGAAACACATCTGGTTCACCAGATAAGCCTCTGCCACTCAGGTGGAGGAGTGGGGAATCAACCTGGTTCTCCTGATTAGAATCCACCTGATCTTCACCACTACACCACGCTGGCTCTCAAGAGAGAAAGAGAGTGTGGATGAGCTATATGCGCAAATAAATGCATGTATGCACAGTATGGGTTGCACATGATGGACTTGCTCTAGCATCTTACATTATTTTGAGCCAGTTTTCTGCTGTTTTTTTAATGAATCCTAGAGAACAGGGGCAGCCTTCATGCCTGTGGCTTGACAAGTGGAAGGGCTTGTCTCAGTTATAGAATCATTCTGTCTTTGGAGAGGCATCTGTTGCGGTACACTTGATTTTATGCATGCCTCAGCATCCATAACTGCATACTATCAGCAAGTACGATGTGGTATAAGGGGTCTTAATAGAACCACACTTTCCCCCCAATTCACTCTGACCTTTCCCTCAGAAAATGTTGCTTAACCCAGATACACAATGCAACAATTCCTCCTGTCCTGAGGCCAATAGATGACCCTCTCCATCCATCAGTCTAAACCATGAATTTATTTTAAATATTCATATCCCACCTCACCTCTTTATATTCAAGTTGGTCATCAAAACCACATTCAGCTGTAAACACATACACTTACAAGAAGAGATAATCTTCCAACAATGGGAGTTATTACAGTCCAAAAATATTAAATTTATAGTCGTTGAGAGAGAGTTAGTGTAAAATGTTTTATAGATGACCCCAAAAGACATTACTAAGATGAGTAAAAACTCCAAAGGTCTCTGTTGGAAATGCCAAGTAGAAGTTGGGACATTTTGTCATGTGGTGGACCTGGAAAAAAAATTAAAAAGTACTGGATAGATGTACATGTACAAATGCAAAAAATATTGAAGATTAATTTTCCAGTTGATGGAAAGATAATGCTATTAGGCATCCTTCTGAAGAATTTCCCAAAGAAACGTAAAGAATTATTTTTGTCCTTAATAAGGGCAGGCAGAGTAACACGGGCATCTAGCTGGAAAGTTGCAAGATATCCGAATATGGAAACTTGGGAGGAAAAAGTAAGCGTATGCCACAATGGCTAAATTGACAAATCTTATAGAAAGTCTAAAGTGGGAATTGTATTTTTTGGATGTAGCTGAATCAAGTGTTTAAAAATGTGTTAATGAGGGTGAACAATAGAATAAGAAAATCTGGATGAATATGGTAGTAGCCTAGACTAAAATTAATTGTCAGTGTTTATTCAAAATATACAAGATGATGTTATTAGTGAAGAAGAACATCAGATAAAATAAGCTAGGTACAAGGAACTCTTTCCTTTCGATTTATGCTTATATTTTATTGCAAATGGAGATCCATTTTATATATTATTTGTTAATCTAGGATTATACTTTGAGAATGTTAGTAAACATGTGTTTTTAATTGGTTTTGATGTACTTTTTTCTTTACTGTTTCTTTGTATGTTTTTATATTGATAAAAACAAATAAAACATTTATTAAAAAGTTATAAACACCTAACAGCAATAAAGCAGTCCATGAAAAAGACAAAAACTATAGTGATTTATGCACTTGTGAGTTCTTTTGCATCGATTGTAAATTTCCTTCAGGTTGGATTTTCGATTATGTATATGTTTTCCCCTCTTTGGAATTTTCAGAATCACTGCAGTTTTTGAAAGCAGTTTTCTATAGATGAGAACAAAAGAAGTGAGAGAAATTAACTATTTGGTGCGACATGTACCATAACAGTGGTTGCCTTCTGAGGGTGGAACCACCAGGGTGAATCCTCTCCAATAACCACACTGGACTCTTTGCTGGTATAAACATTTTGGCCATAGCCATTTTATTAGCCAACCAAAAACAGAAGCGTGAGGCGTAGCATGGGTCTTGATCTGGTCTGTCTGCTTCGTAGCGAAGCTCCAACGGGCGGATGCCCTGTATTGGACTTCGCTCCGCTGAAGGGCTCTGCCGGCGGATGCTCCTGGCAAGAGGTGATCCCCATTTGCCGGTTCGGCAGGGCGGTTGCCTCTTGCCGCCATCGGCACTTCCAGATCATTACTTATGCGCCACCGCCGAACGGCTATGACAGAAACATGCAACAATCGAATAAACCCAGGGAGAGGTGGGTGGGCAAATCGCCGGCTGGCCGAAGCACATGGCCAGAACAAAGGAGGGCTTTCCCCTTTAAAGGGTCAATCCGCCCTCCCCTCCTGGTGACGTCAGCCCTTGCCCAACATGGCTCGGGCTTCGCTTCCGCCCCCAGTTAAACGGAAGCGGTCACCTTGGCTCCACCCATCCCACCCCCAGAGGCAACCACAGCCAGTGGGTGATTCATAGCTGTCTTTATCAGCAGGCCAAAAATTTGAAGTTGTTATTTCTTTTCAATGGTTTGGGAGACATCTCAAAGTCTGAGTCTAGCCAGTGTAAAAATATGATAGACCTAAATACTTTTGTGCATCTATGAAAGTATGGAAAAATCCAAGTAAAATGCTCTGTGTAATAATCTAAGATATCCCATCTTTTGCTGTTTCAAAAGGTAGCTAGCTGGACTGGTCTGTACTAGAACAGTTAGGAGTTGAATCCACTCGTACCGCAGAGCCAAACAAAATTGGGGGGGGGGAGGGTATAAGCTTTTGAGTGGGAAGGTAACATTGACTCTTGAAAGCTTATATCCTAATAATCTTGTTAGTCTCTAATGGGCTACTGGCCTCAAATTTAACTATCCCTTGTTGTGTTACACAGTCCCACAGAAATGCTTCTTATTTTGTGTTGTGTTCTTCTTGGCACAGAATAAATAGTCCCTTGGGTGGCTATATGGGCGACTGGGGTGCTGTGAAACATGTTATGGCTGTTATATATATACTTAAGAAACTGTTCTGTTTCCATTATAGAAAAAAGGCATGTGGGGATAGTAGAAACATGGATTTTTAACAACATTTTGAGGACACAGTTAAGACACCTGAGGAATTTTTTAAAAATAGAAGCATTATACAGCTATGTGGAGGCGGAATATTTGTCCATACACTGGGATATTTGAAGAACTATTTCCTTGTTGTCAGTGAATGGCACGTAGAATAGCATGTGCAATAATAGGATAGTTAATACAAGCTATGATACATGGGATGAGCTGTTATTGCTACCATGATAAATGTTTGCAACTATAATTTTTGATACCATGATTAGCTAAAACAATTTGCATGTAGTCCACCTTTTTACTACCTGATTATTTTCTGAAATGAGTTCCTGTTTTTAAATTATAGTTCTAGAAAATATGTTCGTAAGAGCCAGTGAGGTTAGCAGTTGGACTCACTTTAGGCTTGGGGAAATACAGGTAGGGGTTTGCTCCAAGAAAAACATAATTATAATTTTGAATTCACGATTCCAGAAGGACACCTTCACCATGTATTTCTTATTTTCAGGTAAAACAGTACTGGGTCAGGATCCAAATGTAGGCTTTGCAGGGGAGGGCAGAATTTTGGGACTATTCTTTTCAGTGGTGAAACCATTTGAGGGTCTTTTTGAGTATGGAGTTTTGTGGGTAAAGCCTGAGGAGGGAAGGGTTAGGGAAGAGGAGGCCCCACAGGGAGTTCAATGCCACAGAGTCTTTCCTCCAAACCAGCCATTTTATCCGGAGGAGCTGATGTCTAGAGTCTACAAACCAGTCTTCTCAGAGTGACCCTTTGGAGAACTGTAAGAATTGACAGGAACTCAGTGGTAAGAACTTCCTGTAAGTAGAGGAAGCCTTTTCTTTTTAACTTTTTTTCTGCCAAGATGCTTCCTTCCCTTCTTCATATCCTCTGGAAAATAATAGGCTGTTTAGACATTCTGGTGTAATGGTAATATTGCACAAATACATTAATAATAGCTAGAATAGATCACTAGGAGGCCGTACTGTAAGGCAACTAGGACGAGCTTGAAATGAAGCAAAAGGAAATTGGGGGGGGGGGATTTGAGTGAGCTTGAAAGCAAACAGTGTAAACACTACGGCCCCTTCTGCACGCGCAAAATAATGCGTTTTCAAACCACTTTCACAACTGTTTGCAAGTGGATTTTGCTATTCTGCACAGCTTCAAAGAACATTGAAAGCAGTTTGAAAGTGCATTATTCTGCATGTGCGGAATGAGCCTACATTTTTAAACTGGAGAGGGGCACAAAAATGCATCACGTATATGGAAAGTCAAGTTTATTGCACAGAAAAATGGTGGATATAACAATATTTCAGAGGTTGTCTTTTTTAGATAGCCCTTTTCAGTATGTACCATCTGAGGTATGAACCATTTCTGTATGAACCATCTGAGATGATCAGTTATCTTGGAAAAGAAACCCAAAGGACTCTGGTATATTTAGGGTTTCTGAAAAACAACAGTAACCCTGAAACAGTTCCTGGGTAACTTAAGTAAGCAAGCCACATCACATACCACTGGGAGAAGCAAAATTTCCCAGGGTCCGTAATCAATCTGACCTGGGGCAAAATTATTTTATTCCGTTGCAGGGAGGTGAATGGTGATGACACTTGAGTTCCTTTCCAGCTTTATGAATCTGCATTTGATCAGGTCTGCAGTGGAAAGAAGGTCACTGCATTTGGGTCCTAATTCCCTTGTGCAGGAACACGTTACATTTTTTCTTTCTTTTTTTATTACAACTGCTTGAGTCCACTTGACTTCATTGCCATAGAAGAGAGGATGCTAGACTAGCTCGGTTAAATAGGTAGAAATGTCTTTCTCAGTTAGTCAGCTACATCAGCAGCTCTGCATTCTATGAACTAAATAGTAAAATTGCCTGGGGTGAGATACAGGAAAGGTACGCTTGGGCTTGACATAGATTGGCCTGTTAAGATTTCACTTCTGAGAATTCTGCTGAGCTCTCTGAAAGCGACCCTTGCTGGCGACCTCAGCTCTCCCCAGAGATACTTCGAATGCCTTTGAATTCTCAGCCCGCTTTTTAAAAAGAAAGGAAGGGTTAAATAGCAGTGTAACTTGTGAGCTGTTCTGCCCTAATGCTTGCAAGTGATTCCGGTCTGAAGGCATGTGAAGTAGGGCAGAAGCCTTTAAGTAAAATAATTTTCCAAACCAAAGAAAGCATTAAAAGTTCTCCTAGCTCCTTCTCAGTTAGGTTGAATAATATGAGCTGAACAAAATTCTTCTAATGCTGCTGCTGTTGTTATTCTATGTTTGTTCCAATTATGAGAGTTTCAGGGTGGTCCTAAGGAGAGTTACACCCTTCCATTGAAGACAGTCAGCTTAGCAAGGTGAAACTCTGTTTAGACGTGCACTCTTTGTTTACTACTGTGTAAAATGCAGAGGCGTACCCGGGATAAATGGTGCCCGGAGACAAATTGACTCCAGGATGCCCCCCAGCTCCACCCCCAGATGCCCCCAGGCTCCATCCCCCACTGCCCTCGACCCCGCCCATGTCACCATGGACATGGGCATGGTCTAGGGTGCCCACCTCCCCCCAGACTCCCCCTGCCAGCTGGGGAGGGGAAGGAAGGGAGGGGGAGTCCAGGATGGGGTTGAGGGCGCTTGGAGGCAGCAGGAAGTCCTGCTGCCTCGTCATTTTTGCATGCCCCGACTGACACGGACGGGTCGAGGCACGCGAAAACGACGAGCAGCAGGACTTTCTGGTCACGTGGGCGGCCAATTTTGCGCCCCCATGACCAGAAGAGTGGCGCCCGGGGACAAGGGTACCCCTTGTCCCTAGGTAGATACGCCACTGGTAAAATGCAAACAGATTTAAGTATAAAATATTACCCAATCATGTGGATCTACTTGGTATTCCCAGCCACACAATGCCTTGAGTGAGAAGGAACTGTTACACTCTGAGGGAGAGAAGGGTTGGCTCATCTCAGACCTTAGTGGAATCTTTTCAGCTGCATCTTCTAGTGATGAAGAAGACAGTTTATTGGTATATGTGGGGCACAACTGCTTTAAAATCAAAACCCTGTGTTGTTCAAATTAGGTGAATTTTCACTCTGCAGTGCAGAGAGGATTGGGGATTACTATGAAAGGCACATTCAGAAAGGAAACACTGAATTTTGTCTTTTCAATTTTTCTCATTATAACAGCTGGGAGTCGACCTAGTTGTCTTGGAACTTCATGAAAAGTTTTGCCATGCGGTTAACTGAGAATTTCAACAGGAAAGTCTGTAAAAAGAAAAGCTGATCTTGCTTTCTGTCACTCTACCTCCTCCTCCCAAGCATGAAAATCTTCATTGTATAATGTGTACTATTTAGGGATGTTCACCAGGCATTATTTTACCAATCTGACCATTAAAACTACTTGCTGGCAAATATTTAATACTGGAGTCTGGAAAGGCAGCAAACTTCACTGCTACCAGTGGTGGGATTCAGCAGGTTCGCAGCACTTCGGCAGAACCGGCTGTTAAAATGGTGCTTGTAAACAACTAGTTGTTAAATTATTGGAATCCCACCACCAGAAGCGGTTGTTTAATTATTTGAATCCCACCACTGACTGCTACCCATTGGAAAAGGCAACAATGCTAAGAAAAGCTGAAGGTAATGGAAAAAGAAGACTCAGCCTGGCTGATTCCGCATGGGCCAAAAGCAGTGGTGTGAAAATGGTGTGAAAACGGTATAAACCCTTTTACCCCGTTTTAAACCCTTTTATACCATTTTAACACTGTTTTCACACTGCTGTTTTTGGCCCATGCGGAATGAGCCCATGAGATGGATAGACTCTATAAAGGATGCCATGGCCTTCAGTTTGTAAGACCTGAGTAGGGCTGTTGGCGATAGCATGTTTTGGCGGACGCTGATTCATTGGCTTACCATGAATCTGAAGCATTTCTTTATGTCTGCTTTGCATTAAGTTGCCTTGGCTGTACCATGTCAGACTCTCTCTCTCTCTCTCTCTCTCTCTCTCTCTCTCTCTCCCTCCCTCCCTCCCTCCCTCCCTCCCTCCCTCCCTGTGTGTAAAATGTCACAGCTAACTTATGGTGACCCCATAGCAGAGGTGGGATCCAGCAGGTTCTCACAGGTTCCCCAGAGTAGGTTACTAATTATTTGTGTGTGCCGAGAGGGGGTTACTAATTGGTGATTTTGCCACGTGATTTTTGCCTTAGTTACGCCCCTCCTCTCAGCAGTAACGCACAGAACTTGAAGCAGTCTAGCAGAAGGTGCACCGACGTGCGTGGCAGCCTGCGCCTGCGTGCATTTGTTTCCTGCCCAAGGATCGGCGCAGTGGGTGCGTCTTTGTCACAGCCCCGCCCAGGAATGCCCCGCCCCCGGAATGCCTGGCCACGCCCCTGTCGTGCCCCGCCCAGCCCCATTGGCGCTACGCCACAGTTTGAATCCCACCACCATGGGAACCTGTTACTAAAATGTTTGGATCCCACTACTGCCCCATAGGATTTTCAAGGCAAGAGAAAAGCAGAGGTGATTTGTCATTGCTTGCTTCTGCATAGCAACCCTGGACTGTCTTGTGGTCTCCCATCCAAGATTGAACCTGGTTGACCCTGCTTAGCTTCCAAGTTCCGATGAGATCAGCCTAGCCTGGACCATCCAAACCAGGGCAAAAACATTCCACACTTACTCAAATGTACGCTTCTCTTTCTTCTTACTCAAGTCTAACAGCTGGAACTGAAAACAGTTTCTGAGTCAAACTAAGCGGGACATCAAAATAAAAACAAATATTTCCTGACTTGGTATATATGAACAGAACTGTGGAATGAAGCATGCTACGTTGGTGGAAAGCCCCCTCCACCCCAATCAAAATTTCCACTATGTAATAAAGTTGACTTGGCTCAATTCAGTCATTACATGAAATTATGTACTATTTTACCTATGGTCAATTTGTGAAACCAAGATTAAGTTTATACAACACCACCTAGATCCTGGTTTGCCTCGACTAATCCTTATTTTGTTGACCTATATCTCTGTAATCAAGAAGGGCACTGACAGAAAAGAAACCGGGATCAAACCAGAGTTTCTATGCTCATACACATCTAACAAAGAAAACCACAACGAACAGTGGTTTATAAGCCAGCTTTCCATTCTGGCTTCAAATCTTGTTTTGATGGATCCAGATCATACTCAGTGGACGAGCCTGCATTCAGACAATCACTCTAATCACAGTTAGCTTAATTAAAATGTGGTCTCACACAATGTCCAAACTGAATAACTATCTCTCAGTCTTACCCTTCTCAAAATGCCCAATCTGAACAGTTGACTGAGAAATTGCTTACATACATATTTTTCCTTGGCAAAACAGTGACCTTTCATGGCCATTATAAAAACAAGTAACAGAACACAACCATTCAGTTAGAGGAAAAAAGGAATAAAAATGTAAATATATGCACAAATCATGTTTAGACAAGGGTCTTTTCTTTCAGAGTGCGATTTTAGTCCCACCTAAGTCCCAGAACCCTAACGGCTGGACAATCCCAAGCCCCAGGAAGTTTCTCCTTTAATTTGAGCTACAGAAAAAAAATCAGAGCAAAACTTCTGTTAATGATATTAGAACATTTCCAGAAGGGAGGAAAAGTAATGGGTGTTTTTTTAAAGATAAGGTTTCCTTAAAATAAAAATAATGCTCTCAACTATTTCTGGCATAAATCTTTACATTAAACAGTTCTTTTTCTTGTCTTGCCACACGAATCATTTATTTAAGTGGTGATAATAAAAGGTGTCAGCAATTCAGTTGTAAGCTCTCGAAGATTTCTGTGCGCATTGACCTTTAAGTGTTTGTATCTTGACAGGTGAGCTGTTCTTAACGTCTCCCATGAGATATGGTGAGGGCATAGGGTCAGGCACGCTAATGATAAAATTACCATTTACCTTTTACCTCGCCAGCCTCAGTGCCTGACATTATAAATGTAGGTAACCTTTCACCTGAAGGCTCTCTTTCTTCTGCAGCGCTAGAGATTATGGTGAAAGGAACATACCTGCAGCTGCAGAAGAGGTCTTAAGAGGGGTGGCTTAAGAGTTTTCCCAGAATTAAGTGATATTTTTTCTTATTATTTTTTGCCTAACTAACAAATACATGTTTCAGAAAAAGACAATAACGCAGAAACTCCTCTTTTTCCTGTATAAAACTTCCGTTTGCTAAAAATGTGTTTTTACCAGCAAATAATTCGTAGGTTCTTCACATGTTATGGCCATGTCCCTAGGAACTTCTGGGAAGAAATTAACATGGTACAAGTTATGCCGAATGATGAGCCTATTGATGTGTGTGTGTGTGTGTGTGTGTGTGTGTGTGTGTACTTACTAAGAAGCCACAATTGACTGTTATATCTCATTATAAACATGATATCCATATCATTTTAATGTGTATATATAGCTTATGGGACACAATAATGGCTTCTCAGAAGAACTAATACAAATGAAGGTGACAATTTCTCCTCAGCCTGTTTACAGCATATTGTGAAAACACTGGTATAAAATATCAGTTAACAGACAGAAATACGTGACAACTAAACACAGATTTAAAAATATTTGGGTATTCCCATTTAACACTTTTCAGAAGCAGTTCTGACTACAGAAGTGAAATGGTGCCCAGTCAAGGATGCTTACTGTTCACAGACATTTACTGTGGCCACCAAAATTACCTCATAAATAATAAAAGGAGCACATGAAAGGGTCATCTGTCACTCATTTCTTGAAGGATACTTTCAATTACCTGAGTGGAAGCCACTGTAGGGACAGTCAACTGAAAAGATCTGCAGGCCCTTTCCCCAGCTAATAGAATTCATCTAGCCTTCCTTCTGTCAGGATCATGGCGCTCTGTAGTACCATTGTGAGGTGAGTCACCCACCACTCAGTGGCTCATTCCACACATGCAGAATAATGCACTTTCAAACTGCTTTCAGTGCTCTTTGAAGCTGTGCGGAATGGCAAAATCCACTTGCAAACAGTTGTGAAAGTGGTTTGAAAACGCATTATTTTGCGTGTGCGGAAGGGGCCAGTTACTCAATGAGAGATGAACCTCTAGCAGTCATGGAGTATAACTTTTTCCTGAAATTCTTTTATCTCAAAGCTTAACTAACTTTTTTCATGATGCGTGGAAAAATGTATGTTCACCGAAAGAAGAGGGAAATGTTTTGAAGCTGTACAAAGTAGAGATATTCCATAATTTAATGGATGTAATATACATGTAACATTGCATGTCAAATGTAAATGTGTATGCAACTCTGCCTGAACATACATGGTCCATGATGTATGCTATCCATAGAATGGCACTTCGTCTAGCAAAATACACTTTCCAACTCATGTTGGAGAATACAGCAGCCTCTCTGAATAGAAAAGGTGACTATGGCCCTTTCCATACAAATCCCCTAAAACATTTCTAAAATGTTTTCATCCCTTCCGCTACCCACACTTTACAACTACCCTGTTTTCCTGAAAATAAGGCCTACTCTGAAAAGTTCATCATCATCATCATCATCATCATCATCATCATCATCATCATCATCATCATCATCATCATCATCATCATCATCATCATCATCATCATCATCATCATCATCATCATCATCTATTATATTTATATAACCGCCCTCCCCCGCCCTAGCATGATTTTTTGGGATTTTTGGAGGATGCTTGAAATATAAGCTCTACTCCAAAAATACAGATTCCCCATCATAGCTGATCTGGTGGGGGTGGGGGGGATAAGACATTTCCTGAAAATAAGCCCTAACACATCTTTTGGGGGCAAAAATAATATCAGGCCCTGTCTTATTTTTGGGAAAACAGGGTATGTATGTCTGCACTCACCTCCTCAAAACGATTCCTGGCTCCCATTGTGTGACTTTTCCTTCTTCTTCTTTTGAATCAATGTTGAATTGATGCTTCAGTGCTTTGCAGGCTCACGCTGCATTCTAAACTCCTCATATACTTGATGCTGCGAAGACTGGCTCCCCAAAAACAAACAGAGGTATACTGCAAATAAACAGGGAAATTTGAGCGAGCTCAGAAAATGGCACCGAGGAGGAAGTTCAGGGAAGCAAAGAAGCAAGGTAAGCAGTAAACAAATTGCACATCAACCGTAGGCGTTTTCAAAACATTTCATCCAGAGAATTGTTTTAAAAGGAGATTCATTTAAAACATTTTGAGGCTGGAAATAACACATTTGGGTTATTTTGAGGCTGGAAATAACACATTTTGAGGCTGTAAATAACACCATGCAGAACTCAATGGAGGAAATGTTTTATTTCCTGCCTCAAAACATTTAAAAAGGTTTGTGTGAAAAGGGCCTATTTCTGTTCTAAAGAAAAAGCTTTTCCACTGAGAAAAGCAATAATTGTTGCGCGATGACATGTCAGGATAACGTTATGTACCCTGAGTTTTTTTCACTAGGTAACTGTATTTTAGCAGAAACAACAGGGGAGTTTATTTTTGTAGGGCTTTTGGTGTGTGGGTGTGTGTTTTTGCTAGGTGGAGCTCTGTTCATCTTAATCTGAAAAAAAACCAGAGGGGGAAAAGGAGCAGTTTAATGCAGTTTTCAGGCACCAAAAGATCATTGACATTCTGTAAAATTACCTCCTGTGAAGAAGCAGTACAGTTAAGCCGAATGTATAATTTTAATAGCATTCATATAACTAGTAGGGCTGCTTCATAAATCATGATAATTTAAGACTTAAAATGCATGGGCTGACCATAAATCTTTATATTAATTTTTTTTTGAAATTTTGCAGAGCATAAATGTTATCAGTTTGTGGCTGTAGGTAAATGGATTTGCAGCCACAAATCTTGTTGCAGCTACATTGCTATTATAAGATTCTCTCTTTTAAAAAATGGTAAAATTGGGACTGAAAATCTTCTCTTGTAATTAGATGTCTCAGGGAAAAAAAATGTCCTGGATAAGGCTAATTAGAAAAATTTGAGTAAGGCCTGAGTATTAGTCCCTGGAAATGTACCGAGTTAACAAAGGCACGAGCAGATAAAAAAATAAAATAAAAAGGCACATTGATTTAGTGATTTTACTGTCTCTTGATTGCATTGAACATGGTTTATAAAGAGGCACAGGAATGGAATATTTTCTCTCTAGCTTAGAAGAAGGATAATATTGGCAACAGAGGGGAATTAATATTGCTCTTTTTTAAAAGAAAAATGAATACTTTCCCCTTCCTGCCTCCCCCCTCCTTTGACCTCTTTCTCCTACCATTGAATTTTGTGGGGCAGCGAACCAGGACAGAGTGCGCAGGAAAAAGTCTTCCCCTGGGAAGTTGGTACTCAAATCAAATGTGTTGAAAGGACATTGGCAGAGATGTCATTCAGCCTGGATGAATTGGCAGAGTCATTTCCAGGCTTATCAGATCATGTTCCACTTGTCTGAATACTCTTGTTTTACTTTTGTGCATCAACACAAACTCAGCTGCCATTCCCAAAAGAAAACAAGGCTCCCATTTCTCCAGCACAAAGGACTCAACTGTGCATTGCAAAATGCATCCCACTTCCGACCTCTTTCCCTTTGTTTTCTGAATGGAATGCTGGTATCATAATAATACGTATACTGGGTATGCCGATGCAAATCTATTCATCCTTGATTTTTAAACATTGTTTATCCATCTATAGCACTTTAGAAATCCTCATTTTATCCATTCTGGTAAGTAACCAATTATGGATGGAGGGCATTCCAAGGCAGGGAAGAGAGGGAGTGAGACATTTACTAAGGTTCAGAGATCCATAGATAGATATACCCTGTTTCCCCAAATATGAGACATCCCCTGAAAATAAGACGTAGTAGAGGTTTTGCTGAAGTGCGAAATATAAGGCATCCCCCGAAAGTAAGACGTAGCAAAGTTTTTGTTTGGAAGCACGCCCGACAAACAGAACACAGAAAAATAAGACATCCCCTGAAAATAGTGCATCTTTGGGAAAAAATTAATATAAGACACTGTCTTATTTTGGGGGAAACACGGTATTCAAGATTAAAGTGCAAACGAACGCACAGTGCACTTTAAGAGGAGGGCTAGGAATGGACTGGAAAGTGAAAATGGCCCTGGAACAAGCCCAGTTGAGTTGCCCCGTGCAGCATTACAAGCCAGTTCTTCAGGGCGACTGAGTTCAGTGGCTCCACCAATGGGTATTAACTCACACACTGCCTTCTCCTCACAGCTGGTAGCATTGCAGGAGGAGACAACCAGGGTGCTGACACCAATTGTCATGACCGAGGTAGAGTCTGAGCCAAGTGGCCCTAAGACAGTGATTGCAAACCTATTGGGCTTGGTGTGTCAAAAATTTGGAGAACACCCAACTTAACTCTTCTGGCATGTCACCCCTCCGAACAAAAGGGAACCAATTCTGTACATATTCATTAATTTTTTTAAAAACACAGTCCAGTCATGTGTGGTGCTATGTCATACGAAGAAATGTCAGATAATTACAAAAATGACTCAAATTCAAACAGGGAGAATAGTTGTTTTCAGGTGTTGGTGAATGTTGGAGTGTCACCCAAAATGTTGTGGCACGTCATCATCATTGCTGGGGCTTGGCTGTGTTTGCTGCTAGCCGCCAGCATCTTTCTTGGACCGCGGCCCACTGGGAAATTTCCCAGTAAGTTCAATGGCCAGTCTGCCCCTGTAGTTGGTTTTAAGCACATTAGCCAAACTTAATGAGCAAGCAGATCATTTCAGAGTCATAACACTAAGGCCCTTTCTGCATGAGCTAGTGAGAGGGGGTGCTCCGACATAGTTGCAGTCAGTGCACCCCCCCGGGGCCATTCACATGCCGTTCTGCAAAAGCCCCAGTGCCCCGGTGCCCAAGCGGCCCATGGGGCTGCCTTCACACGAGACCGCCGCTTCCCCCCCTTACCTCCTCTCGGCTGCAGTTAATGTACAGAGGCCAGGGGACACGTCCCCGTGGCCATGGCGATGCCTCCAGATATGGGGACCAGGATGTGTGTCCCCTGGTCTGTGTAAACTGATGGCAGCTGAGAGGAGGTAAGAGAAGGGGGAAATGTTAGGAATTGCAAATGTCTGTCACAATTCTGACAAGAAAGGGTTAACTGTGTGCATGTTAATTAGCTAGTGAGGTCAGTGTCTTGCGACCAGTTCATTGATTAGGCCATTGGGCAGTTAATCCGACATCACCTGTGTGGGACAGAGCATGTGGGTCAGAGGTTATAAAGTTAATTGCATTTCTTTGTCTCACCAGTGAGCACGTGGCCACAGAGCACACCCGCAGATGGGTTTTTTCCTCTTGTACCTGTAACATGGATTCACCTTAAAGGTGAATGCCTAGGCCACATGCAGGCTCACATGTGCCCAAGTCCGGTAACTAAGTTTGTGCTAGAATAGTAAGGATTTATTGTTTTAAACTCCATGTATTCCTACCCTGATTTAGTTAAGTAAAGTTTTCTTTTTATAATCACAGCAAAAGTCTCTTGGTCTCTTATTCACTCTGCTAATTTTATCAAACAGGGAAGCAATTTCCCCAACAGAAAAGTAATGCTGGGGAAAACCTGGTACCGTTCGCTTGGCATTGCACGGAAGCCGGTGTTTTCCAAAAGGCTCGCTTGTTGAATGAGTCCAAAAAACGCCGTTTTGTGTGTGCGTGTGTGTGTGTGTGTGTGTGGGGGGGAACACTGTCGCAACTGCCCTGCAGCAGCTGTGCAATCTCCCCCCCCCCCATAATGGCGTTTTTATTGGCCCCATGCCGGTCTAAACAGGCCGTGCAGAAGCGGCCTAAGTGTTAGAATTTACACTAAGATTTGTCACAATGTGTATGAACACTGCTGTTTCTACACATACCGCTCACTCCTGCCTCTCTGTCTTCCCCTTGCAGTCGAGGCTACCAAATTTGAGAACTGCAGTTTCTTGTGATGTCCAAATACAGATGTCTGGATGTTACCCCCTCCCCCCCAGAAACCAGGGCCCCTTCTGCACACGCAAAATAATGCGTTTTCAAACCACTTTCACAACTGTTTGAAAGTGGATTTTACTATTCCGCACAGCTTCAAAGAGCACTGAAAGCAGTTTGAAAGTGCATTATTCTGCAAGTGCGGAATGAGCCTAGGATTCTAAACTTCATTTTAATCCCAGTTCATTATTCTGGTTTGTGGGAGGCAATGTCCAAGTCACCCAAATGTGCCTGCCTTCAAACCTCTCTGCATTTAGAGTTTGATGTAAGTATTCCCAGATCTGGAAGAGAGAGAAGCAAGAGAACCAAGCAGGCTCAACACACTGCATTCAAGCAGAACATGGCAGTTTTGATACAAACTTGTTGTGATGTCTGAATGCCACCTTAATGATCCGCACAGTAGTTTTCATGCTTTTTTCCCCTGAAACAAAAGTAATTTGTGTTTAAGGAAAGTATAATATTTAAGAGGCTTTTAAAAATATACATTTACTTTTAAAAAAAAAAGCCTGGAAAAGGCTTTTGGATACAAGTACCTTCTGTTTCAGAGTCTGTTTATTGATTTTATAAGGTTTCAAAAGAACATTAATCATGCAAAACCTCAGACCGCTGACATGCAAGCCCAGGAATAGAAGGGTCCCGCTTGTCTTTCGCAGCAAGATTTAGGTCAACACATTTTTGAAAAATAGTCAATAGTCTTGTCATACAAACCTCCTGACACCCTTCAACATTGTAAGGTAGGACAGAGGTCTTGACGTTCCACATTTTTTACATTGAATTTAGTTTTTAGCCAGGAAAGAAATAAAACGACTCTTTAAAAAAAGCAAATTACTGGATATGTTCCATTAGTATTGAAGACTTAAGTACAAGCTGGTTTCTTTTCTCAGTGATTCCTGTGCCTTGATCTGTACTTCTATCACCTTTTAATCCTGCTTTTCCTTCAGGTAGCTCCATTTTTGTACCCTCCTCCATTTTTTATCCTTCCATGAACTCTCTCCGGTACCTCAGACTGAAAGAGAGTGACTGTACGAAGATTGCCCTTGTGAGCTTCACAGGCAAGTGGAGCAGGTCCTGAAAAAATAATTTGATGGTCATGAAAGGCATTAATGGTAAGAAATATGATTGAATAGAGACGTGATTCGAACATTTGAAGGTAAGATCATGATATGGTTCTCTCCTGGGCCTAACGGGTATCAAGAGAGATGGTGTGTAACTGTCCATGGAGCTTTGTTGAGCAGAACTGTTCTACTTCCCTCTCCTGCTGTAGACCTCTGTACACCATGCAATAACTTCTGGTTAGTTAGGGCCTTCCTCTACATGGGGCCTGCTGTACTTCTAGAATTACAACTGATCCAGAGGTGGGATCCAGCAGGTTCTCACCAGTTCCCGAGAGTGGGTTACTACTTATTTGTGGGTGCCGAGAGGGGGTTACTAATTGGGTCTGATTTTCCGTTAGAAATTCCATTAGGTCCAAAAATCATAAAGTCCTGTTGTTTCCTATGTGGCTGGTTAGTGAAGGTAGAAAACAGGATAATTCTCCCTGTTGGGCTGTTTTAAAAACATGTTTTAGAAATATGGTAAAGTTCATTGTTTAAGGAAAGTATCCTTCTTTTGATTTCTAGAAACAAAATTAAGTATTTGAAAGTATTAAGTATTTGACAGGCAGTCAATTAGAGGAGAAGTAGTTGTTTCTGTTGGCAGTAGACGATAGGACTTGCTATAATGAGTTTAAATTATGGGCAGAAAAATACCAGCTGGAAATTAGGAACTTTTTTTTTACAGTAAGAGTTTTTTACAGTAATAGAGAAATTATTAATGCCCTGCCCCTGGAATGCCTGGCCACACCCCTGTCGTGCCCCGCCCCGTCCCATTGGCACTACGCCACTGTTTGAATCCCACCACCATGGGAATCTGTTACTAAATTTTTTGGATCCCACCACTGAACTGATCTCTCACTGTTCTATTACACTGTATTGTTACCTAGAAATAGGCTTCAGGGTCGGGTTACATAGATGAAATTGCAGTTGTGGGAAATTCCTGGAAGTTTAGGGATGATGCCTATGGAGAATTTGCCCTCTGAAGCTTCCATTTTCTCTAGTGGAACTGATATCTCTAGTCTGGATATCAGATGTAATTCCAGGCCCTGCTTGGAGGTTGGAACTCTATGAATGGTTGGCTATAGTCATAATATCTAGAGGAGGCTCGGTGGCTCCTTTAAATTTTATAGGGCAAAGCAAATGGTGTGTAAATGCTGTAACTCTCCCTGCTCTGCAAATTGTACTTGATGAGTCTGCATGAATAATATATAGCAACAAGTTCATCACTTGCAAAATACTGCGGAAGAGGGAAACATTTTGGAACCCCCCACCCCTCGCCTAGCCGATCTATTCCAACTTTTTCCCCTGAAGCATTTTATGAGGTCTTTGAGCAGATTGGTTTTATTCTATTTCTGAGACACTGTCCTGGATTTTAAGAGTTGGGAATCATCAGTATATAGATGAGAGAAAGAGAGAGAAGGTTTATTCCAAAACATTTAAATGTGAAATCCTTTTCTAAGAAAAAGAAAATGTAGTAACAACTTTTTTCCCCTTACATATGCAACATTCTTCACTTTCATACAGATTCCCGTGTGTCTAGCAGACAACAGTGCTTTGAAAAGACATCATTTGTACTGTGCAAACCTGTTAATATTTAGTCACAGAAATTTTTGGAGCACATGTGTGCAGGTTTTCTTGTACCCCTGGGCTTCTTCCTCCTTATAATCAGTTTTTGTTTGTTTGTTCTCCTGTTCTAGTTTCGGTGACAGTCGCCTATTAAACTAAATAGGCAACATGCTCTCTTCTGCTCTGAGAATATTCAACTGGGGACAGGGGTTGGGGGGGGGAGCAGCTAAGTTGTCAGAACAGGAGAAGTCAAAGAGAAAAGAAATGGCAAAAGATGCAAAATAATGGAAAACAAGTTTCTTCCTGTTTCCTTGCTTTATGGGACCTTTTCAGTGAAAGATGGACAGATCTTTAGGGCCTGGAAATAAAGTCCAAATTATGGAGTGGAGCAAAAGGGTGCAATGCATTTTCTTCTTTCCTTGAGACCACGTCCCCGCATTATCCATTGAGTAGTTCAGATGTTCAATATATCTATCACATCTCTACATTTGAGAACAGGAACAGCCCTCTGGGAGGTGCTCTTCCATGCCTCCCTCCCCTTTCTCTCATCACGCTTGGAAATAGTGGAGTGTAGTATTCAGAAGTCTATTCTAAGTCTTATTATAGTTTGTTATCATTTCATGATAGCAGAGCCTGGATGAGTTCCAGATCAGAGCTGGGGCTGATGGCAGTCAGGAAGCATAAATAGCAACTCCATAAGCAGGCCTTGTACTACCCAGAAAGGGCAACACTCCAGGAAACAGAAGGTAACTTGGGTGATGCAACACTTTCCCCCCTTTTATTTTGAGGTCTGGGGAGACTCTGGGGAGTGAAAGAGACATGACCACTGAGGGCCAGGGGCAGTGCTGGTGAGGGAGGAGTCTCACAATCTCCACCCCCAAATCACCAGGAATTTCCAAACCCAGAGCTGGCTACCCTACTGTATAGTCAGGGGTCTGTGGGGATGACTCCCTTGGTATTAGGCAATGTCAGTATAGAGAACAGTAATTTAAAACAGTGTTAAAAATAAAAATGCAAAGGATAGAATCAAGTTAAAGCAAGGAACAGTTTAAAAAACCTGAGTGAAAAATCAAGTCTTCGAGGCCCTTTTAAAAGGGCCAAGATCCCAAATCTGTAAAATTTCACAACTTTTTTTTGCCCTGCTGATCTATTTCACTAGATTTGCTTTTGCAATAGACTGGGGTGATCTCTCAATTTCACTACTTCAGGCAAAATTATATGAATCTCAGGTATGCCCCTTTCTTAACTTTTTTGCAACATTAAAAATACCTTAGATGGGAGAGGACCCTAGCTCCTGTATTACAATTATTCCAAATTTGTAATGACAGAAGGCTTTATTCAGACAATTTAACTCTCTTAATCATCAAGGTTCTTAGGACCATACATTTTAAAACTGCCAAATTGTTTGAGTTCCCATTGTGTTGAATGGGATTATTAAAAATATACTCTTTTTTAGGACTAAAGATGACATAATCTAGTCAGGGAGGATCCCAGTGATGAAATAAATGCATATTAGGCAAAGAAAATAGTTTGAAGCCTTCATTTGAATTAATAGGCATTTGTTGGTGTCCATTTTTAGTCTGTAGGTCTTCGCTCTCCTCCATTACCACCATCAGTGGGAATCTTTGAATCTGCAACTCCGAATATAACAACTGCATCCTCTCTCTACAACACCATATCCACCTTTGGCAGCATTTATTGACCACTGTCTGAACTATAAGCGTACAATTAGTTCATAATGGTAGAATCGAATAATGAATGAGGACGGAAGAGAAGCAGTGTGGGCGGATGATTAGCCAATCAATAATAATCTGAATGACAGTTTAAAAATTAGATGTCTTAGGTAGTTATTAAGAGTGTAATTATTCATAAATGTGCCTAATTATTCATAATTATTCAGAAACTTTATTACTTTCCTGATTGTCATAAGTGATCTCCAAGGCCAATTACTATTTGATTATGGCCATAGGACTCTTATGTTAATATTCTGAACTCTCTCTTTTTTTTTTGTCCTAGAAAATGCATGCATAGAAAACGAGAGGAAAATCATTCATGTTGACTGGTCCTTTGAAATAATCTTGAGTGCTTGGAAAAGCCCGGCTTTCTCTTTCTTCAGGGCCTTTCGCTGCCGTTTAGTTTCATTGGGTTGTTATTGCCACATTTGTTACCTTGGTGTGAAAACAGACATAATGTATTATGAGCAGTGGAGATAACTCGAGCACCCTTACCGGCTTCAGTGGGGTAATATTACGGGGGTGGGGGTGGGGGAGAGTTCTGTAATGTTTCTGCATAGGTTCAGTTTGAAGTAGGGAAAAGTCTGGCATGGACCCTTTCCGAACAACCAAAATAAAAAGTTTTGAGGCAGGAAATAAAATGTTTCCTCTGAGAAGTGACGCATGGTTTTTAGCCCAAAATGTTTTATTTCCAGCCTCAAAATGTTTTATGTACATCCTGCATTTTAGTGATTCTGTTTGTGAAAATGTTTTATACATGTTTTCACTTGCTATGCAGAGCTATTTAAAACGTTTTATATGCCTCTTGCCGTCCCCGGAATTCCTCCTTGTCACCATTGTCTGAGCTCGCTCTGTCATCTCACCTGTTTACTTCTACCAGTTAAAAAAAAAAAGGGGGGGGGAGTAATATATTTGAGGTCATGAAGACACCGCATATGGAATTGCAGCATGATACTTTGAAGTGTCGAAGCTATGAGAAGAAAAAATAAAATGGGAGAATCATAAAATGGAGGCGAGGAAGCATTTCAAGGGGATGAGGTGGGGACAAATGTGGAGGATTGAAAATGTTTTGCAAATGTTTTCTGTGATTTGTGTGGAAAATGCTAAGGAGAACACTTTGGACAAATGCTTGTGACACCACCAATACCTGGCCTACCCCAATTGCAATAGCAATTTGCAACTGCTTTTAAAATGCTTTTAGTATCTTCTGATAAGCTGAAGAATGAATGTACATATTGCCAACTTAAAATATATCTCAAGGACTGTGCTTCCCTATATGCCCTCGTGTACCAACTGCAACCATTTGATTGCCATCTTTGTGATCAGTGCAGCTGAACTCTTAGAGCTGTCAGGTCTCCTATAGCTATGGCAGATAAATCTCCTGATGGCAACCTCCAACCCTCTGCCGCTACCCAATAGGGTGGTAGGGAAAAGAATGTCAGAAAAATCTCCATCACCCAAGCTTGATGGTTTTACCATAGAGTTTCAATGAAATCCTAGACCATTGCCTCAACATGATCATTTCACTTCTGGGTTGATGCTGGAAGTGGTGTACCATCGGTTGGCAACTCAAAGGCCCCTTCCGCACACGCAAAATAATGCATTTTCAAACCACTTTCACAACTGTTTGCAAGTGGATTTTGCCATTCCGCAAGCTTCAAAGAGCACTGAAAGCAGTTTGAAAGTGCATTATTCTGCATGTGCGGAATGAGCCAGAGTGGGAGGATAATTAAATGTGCAAAAAGGATGATAAAACACTTCCCCTTCCTGCTTTTGTCCAATGATTTTGCTATCCTTCAGTCATTTACTTCCTGTTAGGCTTCTGAGATTGGAATTCACCCCATCCTGCCCATAGAAAACTAACACAGGGAAAGTGGGTGGTGGTGGGGAAAACTGTCTAGTAAAACCATAGAGTCTAGTAAAACCATAGAGTTTTTGGTGATTCCTAGAAAAATGTGATGTCACTTCAAGGTTTTCCCTGGAAATATCATCCCTTCATTAGCCCAACAACCATCTTTTCTTTTTCTTTCATTGCTTGGCAGTAGAAAAATGAGCCATTGGCAGCGGATGCAATCCCAATAAGGAAATGATTAAGAAGCCTACTCCACCTGTCTCCCTGGTGCTTAAAATTGTATCTCACTTCTTTTATAGAAATTCTACAACCTGCATTCTGACAAATGTTTTTTGCCACCATTGGCTAAGGCAAGGTGTGAAGTTGGGTTGATAAGGTGGGTAAATGATCTACTTTGACCTCTGTTTGAATGTTCTTTCATTCTGTCTTTACCGTCTTTCCCCTTACAGTACTGGAGCGGTAGAGGTAGGGAAGTGATCAATATGCTTATTTGTTATGAAGCCCCAAACTACTCCAAGCTGTGGCACTTGTTAAAAGTATGAACATTCTGGGTTGGTTGAGGGTTATATAACCTGAGCTGTTGTCTGTGCTTGCAGTTGCTGTTCAATTCGCACTACACTATATGAAGACAGCCTCTGTAAAGAAAGAAAGCACCATTTTCTTTTCATATCCTCTTTCCATCAGGATCATTAAGTTTCAGGACAGTATTAGCCACTGATAAATTAGCATATAGATGAGTTTTGGGGGTAGTGTGGAGGAGGTGATGGGTTATGAGAACACAACTCTACAGAATAGAAATATTTGAGCTTCTATGTACCCTAAACACATGATACCCTGCACTTAGGACAGCTGAGAAGTCTATCATGTCAAGGCACGGAAGGAGCTGGCTTCAGTTTTCAAATAATTGCTTTGAGTAAATTGTTCCAATCCATCTTGGGAGTTACAGAAGAGAATGAATCATTATAAAATGTGCTTCTGCTAATACAGGGAGGATAAAACTAGCAACAGTTCTAAAAAACACGTGTGCGATCTCTTTCCGTAATTGGATGTGGGAAGGAAAAGAGAGGCATATACATATATCCTTAGGATGCGTCTTGAACTACCCATTGCATTGTTTTCCTAAATTAGCAATCTGCCTTGAGTCTCAGCCAGAAAAGTAGCTGAAACTTACATTAAGCACGCTTATATAGAAAAGTACATGAATGTGTCCCCTTTGACCACCGAAAGGCTGTGCTTGTGATCGTGGACAAAATACAGGTTCCTCTAATAAGGAGAAGAACTAGGGTCGATTCCCCACCCACCATTAGACGCGCTCCTCACGGCAAATACCTCGGGGTCCTGCAGCACTCCCCACTACACCAGCAGTGATAACGCAGCGACAACGCAGTCACCCCGATTCTGCTGCTCCTCCCACCCCTCAGCGCGTGTCATTTTGGATCCTGGTCAGAAGTACACCTTTTTGAAACCGCGTGCCAAACACGGAGCAGGGGTCCCCTCCATTTTCACTTTTGAAGTGAGGAAAGGGCCTAGGTGAGATTGAGCAAAACAACTGGCTGAATCCAAGTAAGTAAGTAAGCAAGCAAGCAAGCAAGCAAGCAAGCAAGCAAGCAAGCAAGCAAGCAAGCAAGCAAGCAAGCAAGCAAGCAAGCAAGTAAGTAAGTGTTCCCATGCTCACTTTAACATCACAATCTGCATTAGTCACACAATTTTTGTCAACATGTCTGTCACATTATGCAGCAGCTTTCCAAGGATCTCAGGTAAACCTCTGTGGGCTGTTTCCAACTCCATCTTCTCTACTCATGGATTGGGTTTCTACCCGTGATCACACAAGCATCTCTGGGTAGAAATTGTTGGAAGGAATGAACTGTGCAATGTCATTTAATGGTAGCTCTGCTTTCAGAAATACTAAGTGGTAAAAAGACCTGAAGTACCTCAAGTATGGTTGGTCATGTAAAGATGGGTTGGATCCAAAGTTTCTATTCCACTAATGGTGGAACCTTGCTCTGATGCAAGGAGACTTCCACCTGTGGCAGAACAGGCAATGAAAGACTCCTTATACCAATGGATGTTTCCACTGCTGGTAGAACAAAACCTTTGGATCCTCCCTAATATGTTCACTAAATGGATGGTTGGTCTGACCCCTGTGGGGCTTTTCTTATGTTGTTAAGCTGCCTGTACTACAGTCTTAATAGTTCATCTTTTCACAGATCATGTCTATTGTTCTCAATACCATCCTGCTACACACACATTAATTTAATTTGTCTTTCATACACTAATCATTGTTTTGCAAATAACATTGCAAATAACTCACTGTACCTAACAAGCAACCGCAAAAAAAAAAAAAATCAGACTGAATAGTGTGGTTGTAATTCAATCTCAAGGCTGAGAGATTCACTACCACATGCCCCAAACCCTTCAGCTATATTCTTACAGTGTGGGATATTAGCAGGGTCTTACAATTGAATTACATTGCCGTATTCCATCTGAAACACAGTACTGTACTGTACTTAACATTGTACTACATAAAGAGGGCTGGGAGTAATGGCCTTTTATAGGGATTCTTTTGTTGTTAAATCAAAAATAGGATTATAAAATGCCAATTTTGTGACATAAATGGAGCATAAAATCCACTTCTGGAAAAAATATACCTGGCTAAAGCAACACCGTATTTTGCTTTTAAACCTAGATTTTTTTTTTCTGATTGAAAAGCTTGCCGAAAATTTCCACGGATGGAAGGATTTCCAATCATTCAAATTCAGCTTTCCCATCTTCCCCCTCCCACTGCAACCCACAAATCCCCTCACAATGATGCTATGAGGTGGAACCCAAAAATAGTTTGGGGAGGAATTGGAAGCCTGTTGCAGTACAGTCAATGAAAATAGCCCACCTTCTTAGAAACTTGGACATTTACATGGAGTCTGACCCAACCCAATTTTGGAATTATTTCAGACCTTGTGAGTAGTGTCTCTTTCTAAATTTTGGTATGGAACAGCTCTTTGCCTCCAGTCAACAAGCACATATATCTATGGAAATTAGGAAATATATAGAACATTGGGGTGACCGGAAACAAGGTAGATTGCCAGGCTGAACTAGAGGGTTGGGGACAGGAACATGAAGAAAACTCAGAAATGGTATATCTCCAGAAACTCTGTGGTAAAACTGGTGATTCCCAGAGCTACCTGTGACAGAAAGTGGAATACTGAAAACTCCTTGCCAACCCGCCTTTACCTTTTCCACAAAAGAGAAAAATAAAACAGTTTATTAATAAAACAGTTTAGTGATTTTATTAAAATCCCTTCCATCTTGTCTGGATTCAATTTCAGCTTGTTTACTATCAGCCATTTAACCATAGCAGTCAGGCAGTAACTCAAAACGTGTACCTTATCACCAGAAGATTTGAATAGAAAGACATAGGCCTGGATGTCATCAGCATATTTCTACAGCTATGAATGATTTCTCCTAAAGGCATTACATAGAGGCTGAATACCCTGGGAGATAAGATTGTGCCCTGTGGACTTTATAAGACAACTTCCACACCAAAGTTTTCAAAGGCAACCCTTTGAGTTTGATCTGTGAGGAACTATTTAAATCAGCTCAAGGTACATCCCCTGATACCTACCCCTGTCTCCAAACTAGGGCTGCCAGCTCCAGGTTGGGAAATGCCTGGAGATGGTGAGGGTGAAGCCTGAAGACAATGGGGTTTGGAGATGGGAGTGACTTCAATGGAGTAAAATGTTATAAAGTCCACCTTCCAAAGCAGCCATTTTCATCAGATGACCTAATGTCTGTCACCTGGAAATCAGTTGTTATACTGGGAGATCTCCAGCTACCACCTGGAGGCTGGCAATGCTAGTCCAAACACCTCAACAGGATGGCATGATCTACAGTATCAAATGCTACAGATAGATCCAGTGGGGGCAACAAAGAAGCACAACCTTTGTTTTCATTCAGCTGAAGGTGATCAGCTAAAGCCACCAGGGTGGTCTCTGTCCCATAGACTGGTCTGAAACTGGATTAAAAACAGACTGGAGCATATGAATTAGCCAAGAAGATGTTGAGCTGGTTGGTTATTGGTCCCTCAACCACTTTTACCAGGAAGGCAGATTAGAGTCTAGGAGTTAACTAGCCACATATTTTTTTCTGTAGGCAGTGACTTTTCTTAGTAGTGACTGGGTAACCACCTTTTTGTATTTTCAAGAGAAGGTGCCCCGAGTTAGTGACTGATTTATGAGGGACATCAAGGGCTCATTACTGTGACTCTTTTAGCAGCCAGGATGGGCAAGGATCCAGTGTAGCTTTCATAGATCCCAGGATCCTGCCAACATCCATCATGGTAACTGGCATAAAATGGTCCATTAGCAGACCAGTCAAAGTATTCGTCATTTTTTTTTGCCTGACCTATATTGTAGATGGCATCCAGATCATAGTGTATTTTCATTATTTTATCAACAAAAACTTTGTGAGGGTGTCACAGCTAATTTCCTGTTCCTGAGGCAATAGATTTATGAGTCAACAGATGCTGAAATCCCTTAAACCATTGGGATGGTCCTGAGCTAGCTACTGCAATGGTCACAGAACAATAACATTCCATTGGTGCTATCATTACCACTTCATAGCCTTCCAGTAGGCACTATAGCACTCAGATTCAGTATGAGTTTTTTAGATGTCTTCTGACCTTCTTTAGGTAATGGAGCACCACAAATAAATCATGGCTTTTGCCCCAAGGGCAGAGGAGATCAATGAAAAGCAATAATATCAATAGCTTTGAAGAGCTTGAGACTTAAACAAAAAATATCTAGGGGCAAGCACAAATGTATGTTTGAAAAATTATATTGTATTGTGTGCTCAGTTTTCCCCTACAGTATTCTTTTTCAGATGATATGTTTGGGAGTGTACCAGAAGCTTGGCTACCCATGATCCTCCCAATATGTGCCCACCATTTTGTCTGAATGTATGGGGCACTCAGTCAAAATGAGGACTGCATGAATAAAGAATTGTAGGTACCACATGCTCTCCTTCTATGTGTAGTTGGATACCTCCACAAATAACATCTGAAAAAAGACTTAAGTGTTTTCTTGTTGGTTCTAATAAATAGTATTGCCAGTAATACTAGTCTGACTGAACATTGGTTTTTGGGTGTTGAGAGCAGGGGTGGGGGTGGGGAGGGAAGTACAACGAATCTCTGCACTTTCTTAGCCCATGAGAAGAAAATGCAAATGTTCTTTATGATAAGAAAAAGATTTGTGGAAAAAAAGCCAGACACAACAGAAATAACTCCCTCCATATATTTTTCTTTTTAATTAATGTTTCATGATCAGTTAACCAGCAGTCTGTTATCTTCCTAATAAAGCAAAGGTATTACAGCCAATAAAAATATATTTATGGCCACGTTTTTATGTTTTAATCAAGGGCAAACCTCTCGACATATTCTTTTTTAGCTGCTTGACATTGCACATGATTAAGTAAAAAAATAGCTTTTTATGCTAAAAAGGAAATGCTCGTTGAGGTTAGTTAATTAACAGATCGTCCTTTGGAAATGCAATAAATCCAGTGCAATGAAAGAAGTGCTGGAAATAATAACCGGATAATCTTGCAGATAAAGTCTGCACTGGACACAAATCCTGTTATATTTCATGGCATCTTTTTTGTGTTTTCAGGGCTCAGGTGTCCCCAAACCTGCATGACAGCCTCAAATTCAACAGGCTCAGCTCTTCCAAACATGAACATTTCTTTTCCAATGTTAGGGCAATGGATTGGATCCCAATATGAGTGAACTCTTCTGCAGTGTCCTGAAAGTATGCTCAAGGATGGGGCAGGTGTCAGGAACCATCACAAACACTATCAGAGGCCGTTTCCACACGGCCATGCTGGGGGTTGGGTCGGCATACATGACGCCGACCCAACCCTGATATCTCTGTACTGACCTCTGCTTTTAATAGATTTTAATAGATTTTAATAGATTTTATTGGTTTAATAACTTTACTGATTGTAATGAATATTGTTGTGCACCGCCCAGAGCCCCCCGGGGATGGGGCGGTCTACAAATTCAAGAAATAAAATAAAAATAAATAAAATAAACCCCCTCGGGACCGTTCACATGAACGGTCCCGGTTGCGACGGGGAAGACGGCACAGCCTCCGCACAGGCTGCGCAGTCCCCCAAACGCCTTACTGTGTCGTCTGGCCTCCGACCCATCGCACAGGCCAGGGGAAATGCCCCCCTGCCCTGCACGACAGCTCGGAAGTCGCAGGGCAGGAGGGGCGTGTCCCCTGACCTGTGCGATGCGCCGGAGGCCAGAGGACATGGTAAGGCGTTTGGGAAAGGGGAGGGGGAATGGCGCCTTCCAGCCACTGCCATTCGCACGGGAAACAGCGACTTCACGCCGCTAGGGAGGCGTGATGGTAGCGCGGCTGCGATGCAGCTGCACCCCCATGCGAACAGCTCCCTGGGGACGGTGTTTTTGCCATCCCCAGGGCGCTGTAAAAGGCCTATGTGGAAAGGGCCTCTGACAAAATCAGGGGAAATAAAAAAAACGCACACACAAATACACCATGCTAGTGGAAGGGCTTTTGCAGTGGGAGAACAGCATCTTGGATTTCATTCTAGCATTTCCCATGATGCTATGACTTTACAAGGCACTTGTTAGGTTTACAGAGCTATTAATTCTGATTATAACTGTGTTTTTCAGTATCTCTAATAACATGCATTGTATTGAAACAGCAAGGGAGCAAGACGCATGGAAACAGCATCCGTGTTTATGTTACTTTACTGGATTGAAAACCCAAAATGTAAATTGAATGGATTTCACTGTGAATAGAGACAGAAAATGTTCGATTAATTCATTTATACCACAAGAAGATTGATGCAAGGATAGCTGGAGAAAGATGACATTTGGCACCTTCAGAACTAAGTTTTGTAAAATCAAAAGATGTCTAATGAATGTTTTTAACAACAACAACAATTTGGCTATATTCCTTTTTCAGTGTGAAGTCACAACATAAAATGCAACAAGGAAATTGTCAGTTGAATTGCTAACGAGCAGGAAGTTTCCAACAAACCTGATGTCTTTGCATCCTGATGAAGTTGCTATGGTATGGGAGAAACAGACAGCACAGAAATCTTGTGATGATTCAAAAGCAGCATCAAACACAATAGATGTGGGCAGGGTGCTTATATTTCCACAATGATTGCATCACAGCAAAAGCAGGACTGCTTTCCTGGATATGGTGGAGTTACCAGATGGTAGACACATCTGGCAACATTATAAACAAATCCAATTGTGCTATGTCAAAGAACCCCATCTAGAGGATCTACTAGTAGAGAGTAGTAGTCATGGAGCTACAAGTACGCTGACATGTAAGACGACCAAGGACTCTGAAAGGACAACACCTTGATTTCCACAAATTCAAGTAAAAATTCTGCTGAAACACCTTCAAAACCTGGAACCCAAAAGACAGCAGATAATAGCCCAGGAACATTAGCAATTCCACTCCACATTTGAAAAAGGGCTCCCAAGCCTAGAGAAGTACTGAATATATAGACATGATGGGGGTGGCTGGAAAAAGAGGTAGGTGTCTCTAGTAGTATGTTATGGGGAAAGGTAGTCCCCTGTGCAAGCACTGGGTCATTACTGGCCCGTGGAGTGATGTTGCAACATGACGTTTACTAGGCAGACTGTTTACGGGGTGGTTTGCCATGGCCTTCCCTAGTTTTCTACATTTTATCCCCATCAAGCTGGGTATTGATTTTACTGACCTTGGAAGGATGGAAGATTGGGTCTTGCTTGAATTGGCTACCTGAATCCAACTTCTTGCTAGATGAAACTCAGGTCATGAGCACAGCTTTGACTGCAGTTCTGCAGCTTACCACCCTGTGCCACAGAGTTCCCTGTAATCAGTGGTGGGATCCAAAATTTTTTGTAACAGGTTCCCATGATGGTGGAATTCAAACTGTGGTGTAGCGCCAATGGGGCTGGGCAGAGCATGACGGGGGCGTGGCATTCCTGGGCGGGGCTGTGGCAAGGATGCAGCTGCTACGCCGGTCCTTGGGCGGGAAACGAATGCATGAAAACATTCTTAATCACGGCATTGTCTCAAAGGTGGATCGGCCCATTTCTAAGTATAGTGCCGCAAAGGGAACACAGTTAGGGAAACCCATTACGTTATGAAGAAATTTGGATTGCAAAATATTGATGGTTTGATTAACTGTGGTAATCCAAATTGGGGACCTGTGTAGAAGCTGAGTTCCAACTTTGGTGCTGAACACCTTAAGTGTGACAGGAATATACATATTACCTGTGTGGTAGAAAAATCAAGAGATCGCATTATAACTGTTAGTGGCCATGGTAAGAGCAGAGTTAAAATGTGGACTCCAAGAAAGATTGTAAGAAAATGTGATACCTAGGTATTTAAATTGTTTAACCTGCTCAAGAGTAACATTGTTAATTTTCCATGTATGAATCTTTAAACGTTTGTAAAAAACCAAAAGTTTTGATTTATTGTAATTGATTTCCAACTTGTTTAGATTACAGTACTCTGCACACTGCCTTATCAAATTCAGGAGGCCAATTTTAGCACAAGACAAAAGCATACCATCATCTGCGTAGAGCAATAATGGTAAAGGTAGTGAGTTTAATTTAGGAGGGTGACTGTTTATTCCAGAGAGGGTGGGAGCTAAGTCATTCATAAAGATGTTGAATAAAGTGGGCACTGACACACAGCCCTGCTTAACTCCTTTTGTAATAGTGATGTTCTTTGTTAGTAGGCCCTCCTGAGGGCATTTAACTTGACAGGTCATTCAGAGTAGAGTTGTTTGATTAAATGAAGGAGTCTATTGTCAACTTGTAGCTCAAAAAGCTTCTGCCAAAGAAGTTCCCTTGAAATGGAGTCGAAGGCTCTCTTTAAGTTAACCAATTTGGTCTTTTCTAAGATCGCATACTTTGACACTAAGTGGGTTAATATAAGAGCATAATCTAGAGCTGTTCTACCTTTTCAAAAGACAATTTGTTCTAAACCAAGGATTTTATTCTGTACTAGCCATGCTTCTAATTTGTTTAGCAATAACTTTGTATAGATTTTACCTGCAACTGATAGAAGAGCAATCGGGCGAAAGTTAGTTGGATCAATAGGATCACCTTTTGAACATTGGGATGACTATGGCAGATAGTCATGGCTCAAGAATGAATCCTGAGTCATTAATTTGGGTGAAAACTTCAGCTAGAAGTTGAGCCCACCACTCTGAGTCTGACTTAAAGATTTCTGCTATTATTGCATCTTGCCCAGGAGCTTTTCTGGATTTCAAACTATCAGTCAGGACTGCTGCACAATTTACTGTCATGGTTTACTGTTTACTGTTTACTGTCATGGTGGCAAAATGGTTCTCCCCAGCTTCTTGTTCACTGTTATAATTGATAACTGCTGGTTACTTTATTTAAATATTTCTATCCCATCTTTTTCCAGGAGCTCAAAGTGACTTTTTGCAATCAGTGCACCAAAACTGCATATTATGTCATGGGTCCATGTATTTAATATTTTAAATGGGAGCAGAGAGGGATTAATTTGGATTGGGAATTTGGTGCAGGAGCGGGGCCATTTCACCACTAGAAACTGGGAAATATAATATAGATAGGGTTTTTTTCTACAGTGGCAAACATCATCTTGAGAAAGGGTAGATTTCTGTTGAAGAAATGGTGTGTGAAGAGGCAAAGGGTTCAAGCTCCTATGCCCCAGTACTGTAACCCTAATTCACATAGAAGCCCTCATGACTGATATACACATTAGGAGGTTGAATCACAAAACCCCAACATAGAATAATAATAATTGGTTTTTATACCCCACTTTACTGTAAAGAGTCTCAAAAGGACTTACAGTTGACCTCCTCCTACAACAGACATTTTATTAGGTAGGTGGGGCTGAGAAAGTTCTAAGAGAGATGTGATTGGCCCAAGGTCACCCAGTTGGCTTCATATGGAGGAGTGGGGAATCAAAACTGGTTCTCCAGCTTATAGTCCCCCACTCTTAACCACTACACCACAATGTTAGTGTGTAATTGTACGCTGACACAAACTTCGTGTGATACCACCTGTCTAATTTTCTCCCAGTTGTTTTTTTTAAACTTAAATCTGCTATCCAAGCAGCTTTAAGTTAAACAGGAAACTGGGGACAAATTATACTTGGACAGATTAGTCTTTAAACTGCTGCTGGATTCCTATTTAATCTCCAGCTGTGTTACTGTCCCACCCTTGTCCATTTATGTTTTACATTGCATATGGGAGGGGTAGCTGTTATAACAGCATCACATACCCTACTAGACTGTCATAACATCTTAAGCAAAGCCAATGCATTTGAGCACCATTTGAGCGCCTAAATGTTTGCATGCTCGTGCAATGGCTCAAAGGATTGGCCTTTTAGTCCCTAAAATCCCCTCAGGACTTCTTGCTTTGGGATCAGAATGTTGACCACTTTCAAAGACCACTGATTTGAGAAATAGTCCATAAGTGCTGACTGAATTATGACTAGACAAGCAGGCTAGCCGTGTTGTTGTTTGCTCTGCTAATTGTACTTAATTTACTGTGACTTTTCCCTCAGAGGTTCCTGTTGATTTGAGTTGCTTCAAGATACTGTGCAGAGATGTTCCAGGGGGAGAACGTATCAATTAAAACTCCCATGGGAATCATTACCAGAGTGATATTTACAGTGTGGCTTTGTTAGGCACGGCTCTCGTTGTGGCTGGCTTGGAGGCTCCAGAGCCCTCAGTAGGGACTAAGGATGTATTCCTGTTTCATTTGGTCAGGATACTCCTGTATAGGTAGATATAATGCTTGAAATTGGCTTATATGCCAAATTTGTTTTATCTACTATTTTATCTATGCCAGTTTTCAGACAGACTAAAGATCTTCAAGGTGAGTTACAAATGTAGACATTGTTGGAAGAGGACTGTACGCTGTTTCCTGCCTCAGAGACAGAGGGGGACTTACCAGTGAGTCAGATAACTAGAGAGGGTCAAGACACTGGGCACCTTTTCTCTACCACTCTGACACTGTCCCTTTGATGTGTAGGTTGCAACTATTAGAGAAATTCTCTCCTTCCTGCTTCTCCTCCACTCTCCAGCATTCTTGCACACATCCTTCAACTTGCATCATGTATGGAAAGAGATGCAGACCGCATCTCTCACCATCCAGCTAGATCCGTGGTTCTCAACCTTCCTAATGCCGCAACCCTTTAATACAGTTCCTCATGTTGTGGTGACCCCCAACCCTAACATTTATCCATTTTACAGATGGAGAACACTGATGCAGAGAGTCTTAGGCGACCGCTGTGAAAGGGTCGTTCGACCCCCAAAGGGGTCACGACCCACAGGTTGAGAACCACTGAGCTAGATAGATTAGAACTCAGAAGCTATCTCTCCACCTTTCTCTCTAGAATGGAGTGCACTAATAAAGACTCCTCTTATTAGTTAGAAACTATGAATTGGCTCTGAGATTCTTTTCTTGCCAGCACCCACCCTCCCCCCCATGGGTCAGCTTCATTCTGTTTTGCATCAGTGCACTCTGCTTGTGATGCAAAGGTATCTCCTGCCAGAGAGAATTGCCAACATGATGTAAAAAGTAATGAAGCTGGTTTATAAAGCTACACCTATTGCTTCTCTGGTCACTGTGGTTTATATTGGTCCTAACTGCCAAACAATGTAGACCCCCTTGTTTTGCATTGTGACCTTACCCTGTGGTGACTGTTCAGCCCAAAGAAAAGATGGAAAGACGATGGATTTAGGTGCACTCATGAAAGGAATTTTGATGTGCAACCAGGTGTCCTTCATGCCTGCTGTAAGATTTATTACAGCCTTGTTCAATCAACTCATGCTGAGCATTCCTGAGTAATTAGAATTCAGCTATTGGTTCATAGTCACTGACCTCTGCTTTCAATCCTCTCTGAAGTGTTGGAGCATCTGTGTTTCCATCCCTCCAATCTTACCTTTGCTGTCACAATCCTGGGAGATGTTTTATGACACATTGGTGTGGCATACAGCTTGCACAAACTGTATTACACCAGACCTAGCCTGGGGCTACTGCAAGAATCTCTTAAGTATGTGAAGTTTTAAGCTAAATAATATGGGTCTTAATGAGATCAGATGGACTACAGATCAAAAACACAAAGGAGAGGTAAAAAGTTCACCTGAGTTGCAGAATGTGAGTGACCAAAACAATTCTGTCAGAGATTCCTTTTCATCTGGTCAACTGAACTGTCCTTAATGAGACTATGTATATTGATGGTAGAGTGGAACCCAAACTGATTGCTGTTTTTCATGGCAATTTTAAACAATAATAAAAATGTCTTTGATTTATTTTTGTACTCTTGGCAAAAAAATGTTCGATTGCTTACGCAAAATTCTCTCCATTTCAGTGGTGGCATTATGTGAATGGCTGTGTGCCAGGTCATAGTCAGGGTGGGACTAGTGGGTGTACATCCATACCTGGTGCCTGGATTCACCCTACCTAAGAACGTTTTTAAAAACTGCCCTTTTAAATGTGCGACATGAAGATTTGCATTGAAAGAATGATAGCTTCTTCTTTTTTTACAGAGGGCATATTTCTGGTTGAAACATAATTTCAGTGCCAGCTGGCTCTTCACTTACCACAAGAAAGTAGAGAATCTGACTCTACACACCTAACCTGTACCAGCTGTGCCCACCTAAGGTGCCCTTTTGTTTGGAACAGAATTTCAAATTATTATTCTCCCTTATTTATCTTAAATCCTCTGGGGAGGGTTGACCGGGATGCTTAAAGGGGGCAAGACATATCTTGAGGAAATCCACATTGATTTAAGAAAGATGGTCATTATAAAAGTTTCTGAACTGCGAAATAACTGTCCTTACTGAATTTATGACACCAGTAATTCTCACACACTGAAATATGCATAGATGCTTAGCCATGGCAATAGGCAGAGGTGGGATCCAGCAGGTTCTCACAGGTTCCCGAGAGTAGGTTACTAATTATTTGTGTGTGCTGAGAGGGGGTTACTAATTGGTGATTTTGCCACGTGAGTTTTGCCTTAGTTACGTCCCTCCTCTCAGCAGTAGCGCGCAGAACTTGAAGCAGTCTAGCAGGAGATGCACGGGCGTGCGTGGCAGCCTGCGCCTGCATGCATTCGTTTCCCACCCAAGGACCAGCGCAGCGGCTGCGTCCTTGCCACAGCCCCGCCCCCGGAATGCTCGGCCACACCCCTGTCGTGCCCCACCCAGCCCTATTGGCATTACCCCACTGTTTGAATCCCACAACCATGGGAACCTGTTACTAAAATTTTTGGATTCCACCACTGGCAATAGGGTTATACAATGTTCTGTAGTTTAAACACTGAATTCCTTTCCTTGAGGCACCATTGGAATCATGGCTGGCCATCCTAGTGAGAAAGACTGAATCTGCATAAAATGGGATGTGGGAATTTTGACTTATATGTAAGAAGAACCTGGATTTTTTTTTAAAGTGTGTTTTTTTTCCAAAAGAAAACTAAAATTTTCCAGTTAGGCTGCATAAGGCAAATGTGAACTCCTGTATGTCATGTCTTGACCCATCCAACTTCATTCCTGTCAGATCCTGGTATCCTCACACATATTTTAAAACATGGTGCCATGGCACAAAGGCCCCTTCTGCACAGGCAAAATAATGCGTTTTCAAACCACTTTCACAACTGTTCGCAAGTGGATTTTGCCATTCCGCACAGCTTCAAAGAGCACTGAAAGCAGTTTGAAAGTGCATTATTCTGCATGTGCGGAATGAGCCAAAGACTTGATTGGTACACCTGATTTGATTTGTTTTTTTTTACATAGTTTTATTTTTTTAAAAAAAACATAGACACAACACAGATTAGAGAACATTAGAGAGGAAGATGGACAGTGAGGGGGAATTATGGGAAACAGCAGGTTGAAAGTACAAGAATCCCACTCATATAACTTCCGTAGTTTAAACACTGAATACACTGCTAACATTGAAGGCTACAATCTTGTTTAATTTTAAAATAAAGGCATATTGGCATTATAGAGTACTTGAATTACTTAAAACTTGCTGATTCTAATGAGTGAGTGTTATGTACTACTCCGAGGCTCACTGGAGAAATGGTGGAATAAAAATCCAATGAACTCCTGGAGATAGTGGTTTTTCTCAAAAGAGATATGTTGAATTTTAATCCAAGAATATCAGATAGATAGCATAAGCTGCAAGACTGGAGTCAATTTGCATATTTTATTAACCAAATTGGAAATGTGAAAATTAATTTCTTTTGCATTGTGAAAATCTCACCTCTGTTATGTCTTTTACATGATTATGTCTCCTGGAAAGGGATTGATCAAATATTAATCTTCTGTTGTCAATTCAAAGGATTAGCACCCCCCACCCCCATTTATGATTTGTATCTCCCTAAAATTATCTTATTGCGTTAAAAAGTATTGGAAATGAAGTATTGGAAGCTTCTGCCTCACTTCCAAATTTTGCTATAATAATATAAAGGTGAAAAGTTACAAACTGACCAGGAAGTTTTCTCATGCTGACTTCTACGTCATGTGGACTAATAGGGCATAAAGGCAATGGTGTGTACTCTGGGAGTGAATATTTGTGTGTGTGTGTGTGTGTGTGTGTATCAAGGCAAGCCATTTTATTATGTGTATTGTTATGGGTATTAGAGAAATGTAAGATTTAAGCAACACACTAGCTCTTGCAAGAAGCTGTAAATTCACTGATGTAGCTAAGGGTAAAAGGATGCAAAAATTAAAGCCAAGAGAGATAACGGGGAGAAAAATAGACTTGGTTGATATAGCAACCCAAATCCTGGTACTGGGCAAGGGGAGGTATGGCATAAAAAGCATGTCCAAATATGGGAGAAGGTAGAAGTAAGCAAAGCGGGGGGGGGGGGGGAATGTCAGGAGCACCCTAGCCAATGAGTGAAGAAACAGGTGAGTACACTCAGGAAGGGTATAAGTAATGTTTGCAAACAATAGAGCTCTGAGACTCCTCCCTGAAGCTCACAGGAGATTTCCCAAAACTGCAGTTTTGAATGACTAAAACTTTGAAACAGAGGAATCTTCTAGAATTGGTTCATTTAACCAGTCAGAGCTCTGCTCTGTGCCTATCACACCTGCCACCACTGTTATTACATTTTTGTCTTTATGGATATGGTTCTTACGTTTTTTCTTTTTTTCTTTGAAAAAATTGAAAACAGATTTTAAAAAAAATTAAAGGCAATGCTGCTTTCCAAAACAATATTAGTTTGCTAAACAAAACATTACTATAAGATGCAGAATATATGAACAACCATGGCAAAATTCATCCTGGCACCAAGTTTGCTGCAGGTATCCCTTCATGCTTCTTCCTGTCAGCTGGAAAACCGGTTTGTTAATTACTCTCTTGCTGTCTTCTGCATGAATGTCAAAGGCATTTAATTTTGAAGGGTAAAGGAGGTGCTTAAACCCTTCATCGAGCTCAGGATTCCACATGGTCAGATTCAAATGTGCTAATTTACCTGCTACAACTCATTAACATTTGGTTTAGGCAGGCGTCTGAAGGCTGGGCTCCAAAAGCTGAATAGAATTGTATGCTGAAACCTAACTTTTCTTCGCTACAGTGATTTTCATTTGAAATGGCTTTATCTGAATTAAAAGCCAAGTGGAAGAAAGAATATAGATATTTCCTGTGTGCTGTTTGCTTTGATAAGTACACAGCCTTCAGTAAAACCCGACACTCACTCTTTAAAATCATTGATACTTCTAATAGCAATTTCAGGCACAACTAAAATTCTATATTTATATTTTCTCGTCCTGCTTGAAGAATATTGTGTTCAATATTTTTCAGACACGACTGATGCATAGCTTTTCAATGACGCTACGCCACCTTTTAGAGTCTTTAATTATCACATTCAAATATGCATTTTCAGTGGAGCAGATTTTTGTTGTTGTTGGATCATGTTGAAAAGATTCCCCCCATACACAAAATCCTGCTAGTTGCCATTTCCCCCTCTGCTGCTTCTATTTCAATTTTTTTTCATTGTAGCTGCATAAAAAGATCGCTTACCTTCTTATACCTGGTCAGATACTCTCTAGTGTTGGTAACTGAACTTCACTAAATAAAGTCAGTAAAACAAATAGGATATATTATGCTGAACTTGGTGATGTCACCAAATGTATTACAATGTCCACAATTGAAAACACAAACAAAAATGTATGAACATGTTTGGGATAGTTAGTGAAAAATCACAGGAACAGGAAAGAACTTTTAAAGTATAACAACTTAAAAATAATTTTGATTCAGCTTTTTTATTTTTGATTCAACACATTTTGATTGATTTTGATTCAACACATTTTTGATTGATTTTGATTCAACATCTCCAGAAGACTGGAATGTTAATATATATTTTGTTTAAGATAGAAAAATCCTAAGTATAATAGTTTTATCACTTGCTAAAGGCAGTAAAGAAAGTCTGGTGTAAAAATAGAAATAAAGTATTCACATCATCCGTGACACTGAGCCCTGGAATTCAAACTTAGACTAACTAATGAATTTACAGACTATTCAAATGTTACTTCTCCAGCAGTGATGTATACTCTTATTCTGTGGTCTTTATTAAGGTTTAAATGAAGGGCTGACTTTTTCTATGCTTCACACTGAGGAAAGAAGGAAAAAACTTCTCTCCGCTTTGACCTTTAGGAGCCATTTTGTTGCCTCAAGCCTTGTCATTAACGTAGCAGCAAGCAGTAATGTTTATGATAGAATGTAAAAAAGCTTGCATAGGAAACAGAATCCTTTGCTTCCCGCCCAAGTTCCTAAAATTCCTGCATGCAGGATTGTTTTATGTGTGTTGTACAAAATTGTCACAATGCCTACGCTGACACATGGGAGACAGTGAACATATAATGTTGGGGCCATCGAGAAAAGATTATTTCAGTGCCCTCGTTATTGCTTTCCTGATACCTTTCAATGAAACTTCCAGTAGTGTTTTCCCCCATCTGCTCGTTGAGTCAAGCAGCTAGCAAAGGGTAAAGGGGAAAAAAAGGCATAAAAAGAGAAGGACAGATGTATTTTCTTCCGTCAACCGTTTGCTTCCTTCATAAGATCCCATCTTCTCCCTTTTTGGATTTAAGGCCTGAAAATTGTGACCCTGTTGCTAAGCAACAAGCAGGCTTGGACCTGGTGAATGAGATGAAAGAAGGTCAGTTAATGTGGCAAGGCTGTCCTTATCAATATGCTATCGTGGCACCAACTTTTATTCCTTTCCCAGTAATATACCATAATAAGTTTTGTAGCTCTTTATGCTCCCGATTCTCCTCTTTGAATAAAAGCATAACTAAGACTTGAGGGGATGTCTGATATAACAGAAAATGTAACCATAAAAAAAAAGGAGAATAGAAATCATCTGACTGCTGACGATCCTGCTGAGTTGCTCGAGGCGGTTACATATTTCCATTGAGTTATTTTATGATCAGGCCAGTATGTTATTGAAATATTATCTCTTTAGCCTTTCTCATTCTGATAAGAAACGACAGGCTCTCAGAACAGTAATACACATGGAGGACAAAATATGGGGCTGTGGGGAAGATTTAGTTGGGGTGGGAAAAAACCCCCCATAGAGGCTTAACAATGTTCCTGTTACAATCTACTAATCATTTTTGGTATTAAATAGCACACTTCTTTATTCACACAATAATTTTAAGAGACCCAAGTTCTTATTCTTTGCTTCGATCAAATAATTAATCAGGATGGTGTGCCCTCTGTACTTGCCCGAAATTCTCCACCATTTGGAAATTTCATTGCTGGGGAGGGGGATTCGGCACTAAAAAATAAGAGAGATCAGGCCCTAACTGTTCTGTTGGTCTGTGAAAATGTTCCGATTAATATATTATTGCAGCATGCCCTCACCACAGTGCTAGTCTATTGCAGGGATACAAGGGAAATACACAGTCTCCTCCTGGCTCTGGATGAAGAACCAGGGCTGACCTACATATATAGCAGGAAAAGATGACGTAGTCTGAGATTATGGAGCAGGGTGTACTGCTTCAAGAATGCAGATGTGGAATCACTTTTCCGAAAGCTTCCATCTGCAAAAAATCTCTGCATGTAGTAAATTAGCTCAACAAGGAGAAAAGTTCATATTTCTAGGGAGTTCCTAAAATATCAGTAAGCAAATTGCCTTACCTGCAGTCTGAAGAGGTACAGGCAGCCCAGTCTCCCATCTAATTTTTTGTTTGCATATGAGGGCCAGACAATGTAGTCTGGTGTTTCCAAATGATAGAGAACTAACTCAGGACCAAATGTATAGGAAATCTCATTAATTTTAATGCAGCGTAATTCCCACAGTCTAAATGTTCCCATGCTTCTCAGTCTTTCCTTGTTGGTTTTGCTGTTATCACACTATATACAGCAGGACACAAAACATGTACAAATTATTATTACGGGCAAATGACTAGCATTTCATTTATCCTTATACTTGACACTCATCTGGTGACAATGGCAGCAGATGCTGGTGTACTACTGCTACCCAGCAGCTAGAACAGCTTGTGTATATCTACCTTTCACATGTTAATCTCACCCTTTTCTCACAGAGGTCAAAAAGCTTATGGGGTTCCATAGTTTTCCATTTTCTCCTCATAACAACCCTGTGAGGCAGTGGCATAGTACTCACTGGGGGGTGGGGGCGTGACGCCCTGGGCAGAGCCGCAGAGAAGGCATGGCCGGTCCGTGGAGGGGGCATGGGGGGGGGGGGGTTCCAGGACATTCCAGGGCGGAGGTGGGCGGTGCTGCAGCAGGGGCACAGGGTACATGCATGCCTCGGGTGCAGTTTCCCCTCACTCCGCCCCTACTGTGAGGCATGTTAGCCTGAGAAGAGTGACTGGTCTAAAGACGCTCGGTGAGATTTATAGACAGAGATTGTCCCAGTCCTAAACTCTAACAACTATACCACACCAGTTCCACACCTGTGTAGTAGTGTTTTGTAGCTAGTGAAGACACTGCTGTGTCATTGAGGAAATAGAGGTATCATGCATTTTTGTGATATGAGACTTTGTAGGGATGCCTTCTGCCTGGCATTGACCCTACTTTATGTGTGTTAAACTGATAGTGATAATCATTCATAAAATGCTAGAACATGTTAGTTAGTTTATTATTATGGCCTTTAGGCCAGCCAATTAGAACATGGGAAGTAGGAGCTTCAGGAGCTAGAATTTGGGAAAGGGACCTTAGGAGCTTCAGCCACATATGGTTGAGTAGACTGATGTTACAGTCATTCAGTAGGAAGGAGAATGTGGGTGGATTTTTCTAAAGACAGAAGTCAGTATATATGTGGTAGGCTAGAGGTGAGCTAGGAAACATATGGTCTGGAGCACAGTTGACTGTCTACACAAGGATAGGCTGTATGAATAATGAACTACTTTGATCAAGAAGCCAGGCCAAATGCTGCTTTACAGGAGCAGGTAGAAAGAGCAGGTATTGGCTCTTTCTGCCATCATCCCTCCTGAGCTACAATACTACCCTCTGGCCATCTGGAATGATGGCACTAAAGCATAGCAGAGAGTAGGTCAACCATGTTCTGGTGGTACACAGGGTTTGTGGAGGTTGGAGCCTTTGCTGGAGTTTTGGCTTGAGGATTCTTGATGACTTATTATAGTAAAGTTGTCTCAAGTATGGTATACATTACATGAATACTTGTTTCTCAGTCTTAATGCTGTCTTCTGTTCACTCTGGGGAAACAAAACCTTTGTCTGCTTCTACTCCCATTACTATTGCTATTTAAGCCAGCATGGTGTAGAGCAGTGGTTCCCAAACTTATTTGGCCTACCGCCCCCTTTCCAGAAAAAAATATTACTTAGTGCCCCCTGGAAATTATTTTTTTTTTTAATTTTAATAGCAATTAAACAGAAAGATATATGTATTAATTTTTCTATCTGTGACCATCAGCGCCCCCCTGGATCGCTGCAGCTCCCACCAGGGGGCGGTGGCGCCCACTTTGGGAATCACTGGTATAGAGGTTAAAAGAGACACACTCTAGCCTAGGCCCCTTCCGCACACGCAAAATAATGCATTTTCAAACCACTTTCACAACTGTTTGCAAGTGGTTTTTGCCATTCCGCACAGCTTCAAAGAGCACTGAAAGCAGTTTGAAAGTTCATTATTCTGCATGTGCGGAATGAGCCCTAGAGAACCTAGTCTAGAGAACCAGGTTTGATTCCCCATTCCTCCCTACGAGCAGCAGACTCTGATCTGAAAATCCAAATTGGATTCTCCACTCCTCCATATGAAACCTGCTGAGTGACATTAGACCAGTTACAGTTCTCTCAGAGCTCTCTCAGTCGTACCTTCACAAGGTGCCTTTTCTGGGGGGGGGGGGAGAAGGGGAGGGAAGGTGATTGTAAGCTGCTTTGAGGCTCCTTTCAGAAGAGAAAAGCAGGTATAAAAACCCAGCCTTCTTTTTCTTCTTCTGTCTCAGAGTATTAAGTAAGTGCAGCTCCACAGAATATTATTTGTAAGTTCAGCTCCACAGAATACTATTTTGAGAGGCTTCGGTTCATATCAGGCATAAACTAGCCACCTAGTTTGTAAGTGGTCCTCTCTTTTGTTCTGGCTTTGATCTGCTTAAGTAATGATACTGATGTGCATTTTGTTTCTTTCTTTTTTTTTTAAAAAAAAGGGCTCTAATCGAGAAGCAGATGTTGCCATCCTCTTGGAAATGCTATACAGTGAATCATCTTAGCCTCTCTGTAAAATTTTAGCTTAATGGAGTCCTGGCATTTGTGATGAGCTGAGGAACTTAATTTTATAGAACAACCTATCGAACAAGCTGTTCTTGGACATTCCCATCTCAACTAAATGTTAAAAGTATTAAAATTCACATTAGCGCAAGAGGAAATTTTGCATGGGTAATCCTTTAATACAGTGTTTTATGGCTCTATTAGCTGCACAGCAGCTGGTGACATGATGAATTTAATCCATTAAAAAATTCAGTAAGAGGTTTAAAAGTCAGCTTTTTAAAAACATAATCTTGCTGCAAGGAATGAGAACTTCTCCTCGGGGCCAGAGACATGGTGGGTTCACAGTGTGGCAGGTATAGCTGTGAAAGACACCTGCATGACTGGCTTTCGTATGGCTTTTGGCTCCGCACTTAGCAAAGAGGTTATGATGATGAGAGAATGCAGTGGGGAAAAGCACATTCTAAAGGGGCCAGGCGTATGCCTAGTTTGCTCTTGCTTTCTTGTGGCACATTATAGTCTACCAAATTCATCGTACTGCATCTTCAGATGAGGCCTGTTGTTGCCAATGACCTAGGGCCGTGGTGGCGAACCTTTGGCACTCCAGATGTTATGGACTACAATTCCCATCAGCCCCTGCCAGCATGGCCAATTGGCCATGCTGGCAGGGGCTGATGGGAATTGTAGTCCATAACATCTGGAGTGCCAAAGGTTCGCCACCACTGACCTAGGGAAAAAAATGTTGTGCCCCTTTAATAGAAGCATGATGTGTGGAAATGGGCAAGGAAGCTTTTTATGGCATGGAGGTAAAATAACATTATCTGCTAAATGACATTCCATTAAATCCCTTCAAGAAGCAGAATTTTTTTCCCCTCTCCAGGCTGTTGGCAATCCAAGGTGGGGAGTCTTGAATGTGGTAAGGAAAGTGGGGATTGGCATCCCAAAGCAAAGATGTCTCTTCTGTTGTAACCTGGAAGTGACATAATCACATTGGGGGGTGATGTTCGATCATTTGCTTGAAATGCTATAGTTAAAAATGATAAAGAATCACCCCCGTGCAATTATGTCACTTCCAAGTTGGGCTGAAATGATATCATTGTGTTGGGGACTCGGTTCACCCCATTTCTTCCGGCATTTCCTCCCACCACTCAGCTGAGCAGCAGTGGGCAATAGGAACTGGAGGCAGGAGATGTCCCACTTCCAGCAGGAAGATGACAACGGCCGTTTCCCCACTTTGAAAAGAAAAGCGAGGCTTACCGGACTTCGTTAACCGTGGGGTAAAGTTTCTGAGCTGGCAGCAGTCATGCTCTCCACTGCCTGCGCTCTGCACGGAAGCCGGTTTTGGTAAAAGGCAAATCTCATCTCCTGAACACAGGTAAAGGCAGAAAATGATGCGTGCTGAGGGGTCACGTGGAGGGCGGCAGAATCGAAGGCGGCACAATGTGTTGTCACCGCCTCCAGTAGTGGGGAGTGCTGCTGGACCCCGTGTTACTTGGAGCGAGTAGTGTGCAACAAAAGGCGAGTGGGGAAACGGCCAACTTTATCTTGACTGACTGTATAACTTGTGACCTGATAAACTTAATCCAGTCCACCGGCCATGCCCTTTGCAACCCCTTTCTTTTAGCAGTTCTGTGCACAGAGTACATACAAGGTCATCTGGGGGTGACCTTGGACTCAGCTCTGTCGCTGGAGGCCCAGGTCGCCAAGGCTACCCAGGTTGCTTTTTACCATCTGCATCAGGCACGACAACTGGTTTTGTACCTCTCCCATTCTGACCTAGCCACAGTAATCCACGCAACGGTCACCTCCAGACTGGATTATTGTAACTCGCTATACGCTGGCCTTCCTTTGTCTATGACCCGGAAATTAAAGCTCGTACAACACACGGCAGCCAGGCTCCTTTCTAGAGTGCTAAGTGGAGGTTGGATCACTCAGGTCCTGTACCAACTCCACTGGCTGCCGATCGAGTACCGGATCATATTCAAAATGTTAACATTTAAAGCTGTGAGAGGTCTTGGATCTGCATACCTACGGGACTGCCACTCCCTGTTTTGTCCTGTTAGGTCCTTCCGCTCATCAAGGGGGGGGGGGACCAGCTGGAGGTCCCTGGCCCAAGGGAGGTCCAACTGGCTTCTATGAGGGCCAGGGCTTTTTCAGCTCTGGCCCCTAGAATAAGCTCCCTGGTGAGATCAGGGCTCTGCAGGACTTGAATGAGATGGAAATTTTCCGCCAGGCATTTCCATCTAGCCAGCTGGCCTGACCATTATCACCATTGGCCTCCCATGGGTGCAGTAGAGGGGTGGGTTTTCTTTGCCATCTGTACGTTGCATTTACTGTTGATTGCTGTTTTTATTGCTGTTTTATTATTATGTAAATATTTGTTGTTGTTCACCACCTGAGCCCTTAAAATGGGGAGGGCAGGGTATAAATAAAAAAATAAAAAATAAAATAAAATAAAATAAATTTACTGAATCCCTCTTGGGCTTTTATTTATAGTTTATGAGCTGAGGTTTCGAAGCAGATTTCAGCTTGTAGAGGCTGTTTGTGGTTAAATTCTATTATGATGGTGCCCCATAAACTGTATATGTCATTCAAAACAAAAACAATAGCAAACCGTAAAAAATATAAATTCTAATGAATAAACTTATTTGTATGAAATAAAACATCTATTATTTCATTGTTTTCTTGCCTTGAAGATACATAGCATTTTAACTTACATGACTCAAAGATGCAAAATAATTCTTACTGCTGCTTACTTATAACTTTATTTATACTACAAAAAGTTTTCTCCTTTGCAATTTTTAATTGCAACGTCTTTGATCATATCCTCAAAATCAGTCTGACAAATGCTCTTCAATACTCTCTAGCAGGCAGAGATAAAAGGCGAGAAAAAAGAAACTACTCTATGGCGCCTCTGTTTTTTTACTTGAGGCCAGAGGTGGGGGATCCAGCGAGGCTCCTCTCTACAGGTTCCCCGAGAGTTGGTTACTAATTATTTATGTGTGCCGAGAGGGGGTTACTAGTGGTGATTTTTGCCACGCGGATTTTTGGCCTTGAAGTTACGCCCTCACCTCTCTCTCAGCAGTAGCGCCGCAGAATCCTTGAAGCAGTCTAGCAGGAAAGTGCACCCGGGCGTGCGGTGGCAGCTCTGCGCCTGCGTGCATTCGCTTCCTCAGCCTAAGGACCGGCGCAGCGGCTGGCGTCCTTGCCACAGCCCTGCCCAGGAATGCCCCGCCTCCGGTAGAATGCCCGGCCACGCCTCGGTAGAGTCGTATTCCCACCCAGCCCCCATTGGCGCTTACCATAGCTCTTTGAATCCTATTACAATCCATGTGGAAACCTGTTACTAAAATGTTTGGATTTCACACTCACTGCTTCTGAGGCCCTAGAAAGCACATGCTTATTTCTTGGATTAATGGTTAATCCAGGGCTGGCGAAGGTTCTATGGTGGACAGAACATGGTGGTAGTGGAAAAGAGCCATCACGGCTTCACAGTTGACCTTGTGGGCAAACCCCCTGTAGGGTTCTTCTAGGGCAAGAGATGTTTGGAGGTGTGGTTTGCCCATTGCCTACCTTCTGGGTGGGCTGGAAGAGAGTTCCAAGAAGAACTGTGATCTGGCCCAAGCGTCACCCGCTTGTTCATATGACATAGGAGGCCCTTAACGAGGAATCTGTTCTGCAATTCTGTGTGCTTCCTAAACAGGAGACTCCAGGTTCAAAATCCTCACCGTGTGATGACATGGAAGCTTGCCGGGTGACTTTGGACCACCCACCCACCAGAGGTGGGATCCAGAAGGTTCTCACAGGTTCCCGAGAGTAGGTTACTAATTATTTGTGTGTGCCAAAGAGGGGGTTACTTAAATTGGTGATTTTTGCCACATGATTTTGCCTCTTAGTTACGCCCTCCTCTCAGCAGTAGCTGGCGCCGCCAGGAATCCTTGAAGCAGCGCTTCAGCAGGAGGTGCATCTCGGGCGTGCGGCGTAAGGCAGTCTGCTTCGCCATGCGGCATTCGTTTCCTGCCCAAGGACTGGCGCCCAGTGTAGCTGGCGCCCCAAGCCACATACCGCCCCGCCCCCCCTCTGAAATGCCCCGCCTCCAGAAATGCCCGTGGCCATGCTCCCTGCTGTGCCCTGCCCAGGCCCCATTGGCCGCTTACTTACCATACAGCTTTGAATCCCACCACCATGGGAACCTGTTACTAAAATTTTTGGATCCCACTACTGCCACCCACTCTCATCCTCACCTATCCCACAGGATAAAATCAAGTAGAAGGGAATGGTGTAAGCTGTGTTGGGTCCCCATTGGGCAGAAAGGGAGGATATAAAGTAAATAAATAAAATGGTTAATCCAGCCTTTCCTCCCCAGAGCTCAGGGCCGTCTGCATACTTCTCTGTTCCTCCACTTAAACCTCATAACACGTTTGTAGAGTAAGTTTGTAAAGCAGACTGAATGTGAATTTCTCAGTGAATGCTTGGCTGCTAAATTTTTAGCAAATGTACAATGATAAGGTACAGGAGCAAAACTTAACCGATAACACAACATACCAAAAACTGGACCCTGTAGGGCAGTGATGGCGAACCTTTGGCACTCCAGATGTTATGGACTACAATTCCCATCAGCCCCTGCCAGCATGGCCAATTGACCATGCTGGCAGGGGCTGATGGGAATTGTAGTCCATAACATCTGGAGTGCCAAAGGTTCGCCACCACGGCTGTAGGGAATGTGAACGTGGATTTTCTACTGAGTAACAACAAACGATACACTGCCAATCAACATACAGCAGTACATTCGTTTGTGTGCGGTACCTCACTAGTAGCTAAAGATGCGTAACAATAATGTATCTGGGTACAAAAAACGCCAAATCAGTTCTCACACAGTAACATCATTTCTGAGGATACAGTGTGCCCCCAAAATACAAATACAATGAAAACCGAGAACAAATTGCTGGTCTCTCTTGCAAGATCCTAGTTTTGTTGGGTTTATTCCACTTTCCCAACTTTGCTGCTGCCCATATCACCTCAACACAAATGCAACTTTGAGTTTGGCACAGTGTTACATATCTATGTTCAGAGAAAACGCAGTGATCGGCTCACACCTGATTGCCACTTTTGAACATGCTAAGTTGGACTGTTGACACACTCATGGTGAAATGGGAAGCATCCCTAGTGCAAGCGACTTCCCGGGGCAGGGGTCAGTTTGAAAAAGATCAAGAAGAAAGGGATCCATAGCCACTCTTCCCCTCAAAACTCCACCACCAGAAGCTGAAATGTTGGCTTTTAAAAAGTCAATAGAAACAATCACGTAGGTAAATGTAATGCATGGGTACATCAAGAATGTGTCGACTAGTTTTTAAGTTTGCCCAAAAAACATTGTAAAAGGTTTATAGTATTCTGTAGGAGAATATGTAGACTTTAACAGTCAGTTTCAGACTTAATGTTGTTGTACAACTTCTTTTCATTTTTAAAACAGGAGTCGGAGTTTGACTGCAACCATTTTTAGGCATGACGACTAATACTAACATTCTTAGTTCTTTTTTCTTGGTTGCAGTTTGTGTCACAAGTGACTGCTCTATATACATTTGGGATATTGATTTTATTTCAGAATTTCAAAACAAATGATTCGTGAAGTTGATTCCATGCATGTTGTCCCAGAAGTCTGACCCATTAATATAACAGGACCTATCCACAGGAATGTGTACATGGGACTGTATCCCTAAACATTTATATATGATTGTTGGAGATTCATCTGCAGAGCCTCTGACATGCAATTCATTAAGCAGCTGTGAAGTATTGGGCCTGGGACCATGGCATACGTCACAGGGGCTGTAATGCTTCTCCTTGTGCCTTTTTTTCCTGAGAGGGAGCCCCTCCCCTCCAATAAACAACTTTTAGACTTGTAGGGAAGAATATAAGGTACCTACATTGTCGTTTTCCCTTCTAGGTCTGATTGCAGCATGGGCAGTTATTTCTCTTAGGGAAATGGCAAAGAAGAAGAAGAAGAAGAAGAAGAAGAAGAAGAAGAAGAAGAAGAAGAAGAAGAAGAAGAAGAAGAAGAAGAAGAAGAAGAAGAAGAAGAAGAAGAAGAAGAAGAAGAAGAAGAAGAAGAAGAAGAAGAAGAAGAGTTGGGATTTATATCCCCCTTTTTCTCCTGCAGGAGACTCAAAGGGGGTTACAATCTCCTTGCCCTTCCCCCCTCACAACAAACACCCTGTGAGGTAGGTGGGGCTGAGAGAGCTCCGAGAAGCTGTGACTAGCCCAAGGTCACTCAGCTGACGTGTGTGGGAGTGTACAGGCTAATCTGAATTCCCCAGATAAGCCTCCACAGCTCAGGCGGCAGAGCTGGGAATCAAACCCGGTTCCTCCAGATTAGATACACGAGCTCTTAACCTCCTACGCCACTGCTGAATTACTCCTCCACTGTCATAGCCCAAATTGCACCCTTACTCCAGTTGCAGCTATTTGGGGAGGGGGTCATGTTGGGAGATTAACAGCCCCATCCTGGCAGGTGGGGAAGGTACTACTATGGCACGGCGCTGCCCAGCACCTCTAAAGTGCTTTCCCGGGGTGCGGGAAGCCCAAAAAAAGTTTTTTAAAATCTGAGAAGTCCCCATAGGGGAAATAGAGATACATCATGTGACATATCTCTGCTGGCACTCTGCTGGCTCAGATGCACTGGGCCCAGCCAGGCAGGGGAGGCTGATTAAGGTCAACCCCACCCACAGCCTACCCCTGGAATGCCCCCGACCATGCCGGCACTGTGTTTTGCACTGGCAGACCTGGGCAATGGCAGCAGCTTCCAGAACAGAAACTGCAGAACCACACAGTGCTCAGCTGCTAAGGTTAGTACCCCCCACCAGTGCATTTGCCCCTTGTGCCAATGGGGTGGGCACCCATGCTGGTGTTGGCCTGTGCCTGCTCCAGAGGGCGATTTACCTCCCCTCTGGATTGGGCGGTTAGAACATAAGAACATAAGAAGAACATAAGAACAAGCCAGCTGGATCAGACCAAAGTCCATCTAGTCCAGCTCTCTGCTACTCGCAGTGGCCCACCAGGTGCCTTTGGGAGCTCACATGCAGGATGTGAGCACTTAATGGCCTTCCTGCGGCTGTTGTGCTCCCGATCACCTGGTCTGTTAAAGGCATTTGCAATCTCAGATCAAAGAGGATCAAGATTGGTAGCCAATAAATCAACTTCTCTCCTCCATAAAATCTTTGCTCCAAAGCCCCTTTTAAAGCTATCCAGGTTAGTGGCCATCACCACCTCCCTGTGGCACAGCATATTCCAAACACCAATCACACGTTGCGTGAAGAAGTGTTTCCTTTTATTAGTCCTAATTCTTCCCCCCAGCATTTTCAATGAATGCCCCCTGGTTCTAGTATTGTGAGAAAGAGAGAAAATTTCTCCTCTGTCAGCATTTTCTACCCCATGCATAATTTTGGTAGACTTCCAATCCATATCCCCTCAGTCAGCCTCCTCTCCAAACTAAAGGAGTCCCAAACACTGCAGCCTCTCCTCATAGGGAAGGTGCTCCAGTCCCTCAATCATCCTTGTTGCCCTTCTCTGCACTTTTTCTATCTCCTCAATATCCTTTTTGAGATGCGGCGACCAGAACTGGACACAGTACTCCAAGTGCGGTCGCACCACTGCTTTATATAAGGGCATGACAATCTTTGCAGTTTTATTATCAATTCCTTTTCTAATGATCCCCAGCATAGAGTTTGCCTTTTTCACAGCTGCCATGCATTGAGTTGACATTCCCATGGAACTATCAACTAAGATTAATAGGTCGCCATTTTTCTGGTATATTGCTGCTGTTTTAATTATGCCATTAAAGGTTTATATATATAACTAAGATTAATTATAGATCCTCAACACCACATGCAAGTTTGACCCATGAACTTTGTTTGAAGATGCTGAAGAATGATTTTGAAGACAGAGTATGATGAACTTGTTTTCACACAGCAAAATCTGACATATAAATGGCAGTTGCCTCTCCGCAAACGGGCATGTGAGGGAGTCCCAGTGAAATCTATAGGAGTAGCTGTTTGCATCCTTTAAAACTTTATTAATATCAATCAACTAGGCTCTACAAAGCCTGTCTAAGGCAGGCATTATTATTGTGCCCAGTATGCATAAATTAAAAAGATAGTAGCAATTAGAAAAGGGAAGTACTCCTTGCTGTTAATTATTGATAGACATGGTTTTAAATGTTTATTGTATAGTATAAAATATGTTCCTGTAAGCACTATTTGAAAGCATGCATAGTCTTTACTATTATTATTATAATAAACCGTTACTGCCTTTTATCTTATGTCTGGTAGGCGCTTTATAAGGATATAGCACTTTAAAGACTTTCATTCAACTTTCTTCCAGGAATGTCATTTAAACAACTTTTAACAGGGTCTATATTTTAGAGTTTATCACATTTATTTATTTATTTATTTATTTATTTATTTTTTAAGCTTTTATACCGCCCCATCCCCAGAGGGCTCTGGGCGGTGTACAGCAGAGGGAAAACAATGTAAATAATTAAATTAAAACATTTAAAAGCAGCGACAACCATAAAACATTCCTAATAATATGATAAACTATTGTAAAATAGATGGCGTTCACTAATCTACTACAGTAATTTCGTCACCTCCCCCAAAAGGGGGGGCGTCCAGCATTCTAACCTAAAAATTCCCTCCCCCTTCCAAAAGGGAGGAATGGCGAGTCTGAGATGACAGCTGGCCCAGATGTCAGGGCCCGGCCCAAGTATCAGGGCCGGGCCAGGGGCGGGGGCACCATCAACGGCTGAGTCCTCCAAAGGCCAGCCAAGGAACAGCTCCGTCTTACAGGCCCTGCGGAACTCGCCAAGGTCCCACAGGGCCCGGACAGCTGGAGGAAGAGCGTTCCACCAGGCCGGGGCCAGAGCCGTGAAGGCTCTGGCCCGTGTGGAGGCCAGCCGTATCATCGAGGGGCCAGGGACCACCAGTAGATTGGCCTCCACCGATCGGAGAGGCCGTGCAGGGACGTATGGAGTGATGCGGTCTCGAAGATACGATGGTCCCAGGCCGCGTAAGGCCTTGAAGGTCAATACCAGCACCTTGAAGATGATCCGGAATTCCACCGGGAGCCAGTGCAGCTGGCACAGTATAGGTTGAATATGTAGCCAGGTGGCACTACCTGCAAGCAGGCGTGCCGCTGCATGCTGGACCAGTTTTAATCTCCGGATCAAACGCAAGGGAAGGCCCGCGTAGAGCGAGTTACAATAGTCCAATCTGGAGATGACCGTTGCGTGTATCACAGTGGCTAGGTCCGCTTGGGAGAGGAAGGGCGCCAGACATGAGCTTGTGTACTGAGATAACCAGGCATCCGTTCTGTTTTAATTTTTTCTCTCCCTCTCTTTATACTACTTTTTAACTTATTACTTTCCAACAGGTTACTAAAATATTAAAAAAAAAACTAGACTACATCTGAATGGCTGCAAAAATCAGTCACAAGGGCTTCAAATTTTGCAACTGAAAGAGTGATGGGTGTACTGTTATCTTCTAATAAAAGAGACAGTGTCTCTGCTTGATCTATATTTTGAAGCAAAAGAAACATTAAAAATTCCTAGCTTTAGTAATATAGCTACATTCAAAACACACACAATACATACTACCTGCACTGTAGTCACATGCTCTGAAAATGGTATCTTAGGCCTGAGAAGGGTTTCTTCTTTGCAAGATTCTCAGGAGACTCCAGCCTATGATCCTCCAGATGTTCATGGACTGTGATTCCCACCGGCACTGCCAATTGGCCATGCTGGCAGAGGTTGATGTGAATCATAGTCCATGAATAGCTGAGAACCATAGGTTAGAGACTGCTGCTCTAGATGGTAAGGTATGGGTGCTTACCTTTAAAGGTATGGGTGCTTAAAGGTATGGGTGCTTACCTTTAAGGCCTTACGTGGCCTGGGACCTTCGTACCTTCGGGACCGTCTTACCCCATACGTCCCTACACGGCCTCTACGTTCGTCAGAGGCCAATTTGCTGGTGGTCCCTAGCCCCTCGATGATGCGGCTGGCCTCTACCCGGGCCAGGGCTTTTACAGCCCTGGCCCCTGCCTGGTGGAACACCTTACCACCAGCTATTCGGGCCCTGCGGGACCTTGGAGAGTTCCGCAGGGCCTGTAAGACCGAATTGTTCCACCGGGCGTTTGGGGAGGCCGGCCGCTGAGGTGCGCCCCGCCCCTTCCTTTCTCCCTTTCCCCTTTACTTCCTGGGTTCTTCACTTCTCTGTTTTGTTTTTCCAGGGTGGATTTATGAAGTCTGTGTTTATGTTGGACGCCACTGCAATGCATTGTTATTAATCTGTTTTAATGGGGGTTTATTGTAATTATTGTTTTTATCATGTTGTTCACCGCCCAGAGCCCTTCGGGGGAAGGGCGGTATACAAGACCAATTATAAATAAATAAATAAAATAAATAAGGCATTTCGGCGTGCCAATATAACAGCAGTCAAATATAAACCCTATTCATGAAGCTGGCTCACGTCATTGATTAAACCAGTGCTTCTGGGGTTGGCCTGGGACGTACCGTTAAACTTGTATATTTTATTTTAATCCATTTTAATCCAATGAAATGAAGGAATTCATAGCTAAGCTCACCTGAGTATTTCCATTTTGTCTAATTTGATTCATTCATGTTCAACATCTCTGGCTTAACTGGCTGGCTCATTACACTGCAGTCAAAACTTACAAGAAATGAATGTGGGGAAATTGGTTTCTATGTCTGTATTCTCAGGTAGATGGGGGACTGCTTACGGATATAATTGAGTGCTGCACTCATGCTGTTTTCTAAAAGGGCTGTACAGCCCTTGGAAAAGCTGAAATCGGGCTGATTAGCAAGGTAGAAGCCTGCAAAATTGTTACAACCACACTAATCAGTTCTCCAAAGGACTTAAAAGTCTGCCAAGGACACACTGACCCTCAACTAAAATCGTCTCCTTTCCCCTTTTTTTCTTCAGTTTCTTCTTTTTCTTTTTAAAGAACAAGCTGTCCTGACACTATATCTGTTCAATAACAGGACAAAACTTTAAATGAAAAAAGAAAAGAAAAGAAATTAAACAATGGGGGCCTTTAAGAAACTCCAATGTCAAGGAAGAATTTGGACTCTCCCCTACCTTCTTGCTCCAGGATTCTCTCAGGGGGTTGAACAGGCTGGTTTCCCCAACTCCTCTTCCCCTTTGTTTGCTTTCACTGATTCTTGGGTTCCCAATCTGCAGGTGCCACCTGGAGATCTTCCACTAGTACAATTCCAGGTAACCAAGTTCAGTTCTCCTGGAGAAAATGGGCTGCCGCTAAGTTTCCATCCTCAAAATCTCCAAGTATTTCCCAACTCATAGCTAAGTAATTTCCCATTGCTCTCAACATTTCCATCCTTTTTGGAGCATATGTAAATCTCCATCAAACTATTTTTAGGCTTTTTTTGGGGTGAATTTATAAAACGGTTCTTTTCTGGATACCCAGGGAGTTCTCTCTTGAGACCCCTGCATTTTCTGTGGATGGACCAGTCTGTGGCTTTTATTAACCACACAGGAGCCAGTCAGTTTGGTGTTAGATGTAGCCCCTGGCGGATGCCGAACACAGCTGATAATCTCAGGCCCCTTCCGCACACGCAAAATAATGTGTTTTCAAACCACTTTCACAACTGTTTGCAAGTGGATTTTGCCATTCCACACAGCTTCAAAGAGCACTGAAAGCAGTTTGAAAGTGCATTATTCTGCATGTGCGGAATGAGCCTCAGTTCCACTTGGTGTTCACAAGTTATGCAGGTCTGATGAGCTTATCCCCTCAACTTCTGTGCGCTGATCTCAGCTACAAAGATCAACCAAGTACCTAGAAAGAAATAATGGAAGAGGACACCATTTTGTGTCAACCTCTGGGTCAGCAAAATGGTTGCCTTTGTGAGTGGTGACTAGGTCAAAGATTGACCTGAATATTATTAATTAGGCGATAAAACATCTGTTTCCTCAGCACTTATTTGAAGTAGTGAGGGATACCAATACAATTATTTCAGTTTGGTTTTCGTGGAAGTCATAGTGGTATTTTCATAGCTTTGACCTTTCAAAGTAAGGCTGGGATATTTATCTTCCCTAACCTCAACTGCCGTCATCAAGGTGTCCCCCAGCTTCAAAACTTTTGGCAATCCGACAAAGACTCTTTCTTGACATGTCAGTTCTTGTTATCTACTTCATCTTCTTGACATATGACACATTTTGTCAGCTCACATTCTTTTCAGGTCTCCCTTTGTCGGCCCTGTTAGAGGTGGCAGATTCTAGCAGCTTGCAGGGTAATCATTCATATTTTCTAGTAGTCCAGCTACCACTTCAAGGAAATCTACTCCCCTGATATGTCCTAACATACAAACATGTGAAAAAGTATGTGGCATAATTAATTAGCAGTTTAAAAGTTGCTAACATATCTGTCTTCACTGTCATCCAATGAACATCATAAATCCCATGTTTTGGAGGTGGAATTTGATATGTACTTCCCTCAGCTTAGATATGCCATAAAATAGAACTTAACACTTCATAATTCAGATATATGATTATCTGAACATATTACATGTCTCATAAGCAATACAGACAAATGCAGTTGCTCCATATTGGGGACTTGATTGGTCAAAATTGTTTGCTTAGAGATCAATCCCTTCCTCCACCCCACATTTGTGCATTATTGTGAGTGTGACAGGAAGACTTTACCTCTATTTATTACTTTTATTTTTGATGAGTTCTTCTTTCAGTGAACTCAGGGCAGTCAGCTTGCCTTTTATCTCTACCATAGGATGCTTCCCTTTTATCTTCACAATAACTCTATTTATGTAGGTTAGGTTGGGTGAAAATAACTAGCCCAAGGTCATCCAATAAACTTTGTGACTGAGCTGGAATTTGAACCTAGGATTCCTAGTCTGTACCAAGCTGGTTGTTTATGGATCTGAATAGTATAACATGGGGTTATATGCTCTGTGACCTCTGACATCTTACCTATTAAAGGAATTTGGGGGAGCCCGTTGCCAGTCAGAATAGACAGTAGCTTGGATCCAGACTAATTTGGTGGTTTCCACCCATTTTCCTTTTCTATTGCAGATCTCTCTCCCATATTATAGCATAGGCATTTCTATGCGCTGATTGACTTAATTTTTCACATTTTATACATTGAAAGACAGATGAAAGACTGTTACGCTAAAAGCAATAGGTCATATGTAACCCCTGTGTAAGAATGGGATGACTCAGAAAGGGATGGAGTCTGAAAAGAAGCAGAATTCTGCAGAACTCAGGAGGTTGGAAGAAGCAAGGCTACCAGGCTGGGACCTTAATTGATTTTATTAAGCCCTTAACACCTTGTTTAAGGTAACTGCAATGTTGTGGGGAACTAGTGGGAAGGGAGTTTATTTTTTTTTTGCTATATTGTAAATGTTAGAATTTATTGTTTCAGGGTTTTTGTGTATGTAAATGCTGAGAGTTTTCTGGGAACCTTCAACACCATGAATCCCGTTCACCAAGCCTCTGAAGTCTTCAAAACCAACCACCAGCAAAGAAGAATTGGACTTGGCAATATCAGTAGACTGTAAATATAAGGACTCGAAAATGCAAACTTAACAGGACTGTAAAGTGTAAATGTTAAATGTTTTAAAAGTGTTATTTGTTAAGAGAAGTAAACTGTTTTGTTTACACTTAGTTCTTTGCAACTCCTTCCAAGTACTGCCCCACGGAACCCACAGAAAGAGGTTACACATACACTTAGCTTGACTCATTTTTAGCCTTTTAAATGCTGCCTGCACAAGTAAAGGAGGAAATAAAAAAGGAAAACAGTTTGACTTAGTGGGACATATAGTAGGTTTTTGAAAATATTGGATGCTCAGGGACTGCTTTAGCATCCTTGCCAACTGGGGTGAGATGTACCATCTCCAGTCACTGTCACTCTTCTAGCTACTTCCAACCCTCCTACTGCCCAGGTCATCACTGGACATAGATGCTGCCTTCACCCCTTTTTTCTTTGTTGGCTGAATGGAAAGTGTCTTCAAGCTGATGGTAACACCGAGAGCACTGTATGAAATTTTTCTGAGATAGTGGCATTTTGTACAAGGTGGAAATGTGACCCTAAAAAAACATCAGGTTGGATCCCCTGGAATATGTCCATTAATGGTTGGGAAGAGAAATTTTTTGCCAGTTTCCCTTCCTCCTGCAGACGTCTGACTCCACCCTCATGCTGCTGTGAGGTGAGGTCCCCAGTATCCTACAAGCAGCATTTCGTGGGATATTTGGGGCTGTTCGGGGGGGGGGGGGGGGGGAAGAGAAAGAACAAAAGCTCTACTTCACTGTTGGAAATCTCTTCTATCAGTGGAGATTTATCATGGAGGCTAAGGTATTTATTTAATCTATCACTCTGGGATATTAGGGATATTTTGGAGATATTTCCTACAGTTAGCACAAGAAGACAAGTCAAAGAGACAGAAGTGTTGGCTGAAGATGCTGGTAATGGATTGCAAGGAAGAGAAATAGGATGTGCTTCCCCCCAATTTTTTTTTTTGGGGGGGGCGGCAAGGGATTTTCATCAGCTCAGAACCAGGCAGCTCCTAGTTTATAGCTGACAGTTGTGTGCCTGCACAAACATCCTCTAATGGCAGAGAATGCACACAGCCAGCTACCATGTGCTTCGAAGGTGCATCGGCAGGATTTTTTCCCCAAGCAGTTCCCCTGTGTCTATTGCAAGGCCATGACAATGAGAGTAAAACTTCAGGCTCAATCCTTGGAAAGAACCAAGTGTATAATAAATGTTTCTTCCTTCGTCAAGGACATTTCTTCCATTTCACGATCGCACAAGAAGTCGACGTGCTCATGTACAAGGGTGCTCAGTGTTTGCAGATAGTCACAAATCAGATTTCATTTATCAAGCCTGCAGATGACAGGATATCATCTAATCCCTCGAGAGTCGTATTCATTAAAAAGAAATCTTAAGTAATTACAACAATTAATTGACTTGAAACAGTTTCAGATGGTGAAGGTTTACATAATTCATTTTCCAGACAAAACAAGCCTGATGAAGTCAGAAGAACATATTACTCAGAGCACCAGAGTCAACCACTCCTCCCATAATCGTGGTGCTACTTGATGGGTTTGCAACAATGAGAGTCAAGTAAGCAGGATGGGAAATAGAATCTGTGTTATTTCTCTAAATAATGATGGTAGATAGCCCATGTCAGAACTGGTATTAACACCCACTACGGTACACTCCGCTTTAAGCACTTTCTTAAAGGTTATAATCTTACCCATGGATGTCAAAGAGGTATGTGGATGTGTACATCACTTGAGACTGTATCAAAATCTCTTCACTAAATGATATGCAACCTGATGCATGAGCTGCCTCTTAAAAAGACACAAAAGCTCATTCCACACATGCAGAATAATGCACTTTCAAACTGCTTTCAGTGTTCTTTAAAGCTGTGCGAAATAGCAAAATCCACTTGCAAACAGTTGTGAAAGTGGTTTGAAAAGGCATTATTTTGCGTGTGCGGAAGGGGCCAAAGCAATACAAAAGGTCTGTCTGCAATGTTTGACAATTGCAGCTGTTTCAGAGGGATCAGTTTTTGCTAGATTTTGAAGTCGTGAAGGGAAGAACACATAGTTATGAGCTGACCATAAATTGCCTGTAGTTCGTGATTCACAGGGGGCCTTTCCCCACTTCCCTTAAGGCCCGCGCTACTTGAGGAGAGTAGTGCGGGGTCCCTTGGCACTCCCCACTGAGAGGGGCGGCGACAGTGCAGCCGCCCCGAAGCTGCTGCTGTCACGCCCCTCAGCACGCAGCATCCCAGGCGCTCTTCTCAACAGCGCCTTTTGATGGCCCCGCGCAGAGCGCGGGGTCGTGGGGACGGCCGGGCGCGCGCCTGGGATGCTGCGCGCTACTGGAGAGCAGCGCGCGGCATAGAGGGGAAGGACGAAAGTGGGGAAAGGCCCAGGGTCAACCTTCACAGGGCCAAAATTTTTAAACAGTCGGATCATGATAGGTGCAGCTCCAAAATAAGACAGATCATCTCCCCAGGTCATTTTGGGCTCAGCACAGGAGAAAAGGCAAGTGTCCCTAAGCCTAATCAACCCCCCCCCCCCGGCTTTTACAAAGCTATAACCCACAGCTGCTGTGTGGCTGCAGGGTAGGACTGCCAGCTTTGGGTTGGATGTATATGGAGATTTGTGTGTGTGGGGGGGGGGCGGGGGTTGAGCCTGATTATGCCATAGAGTTCACCTTCTAAAGTGACCATTTTCTCCAAGTGAACTGATCTCTATAGCCTGGAGATCAGTTGTAATAACAGGAGATCTTCAGCTAACATCTGGAAATTGGCAACCCTACTGCAGGGAAAATGTTTTGAGTGCAGGGAACACTGCCCCGACTTGTTAAAAATCATAGGCTGTTTACACATGTACTAATCACCCCATGGCTGTTTGCTTCACAGTGTTTTTTTCCCTGCATTTTGTTTTTTGTTTAAACCGGAGTTCTGTTCCAAACAGGGATTCTATGTTCCAATCTGCCATTTTGCTTTTCTGGCACTGTCTTGTTGTTTCCCTTCAACTTCCATTTAGGGACAAGGTTTGCCGCCTTTTGTTCCTACCATCTGTTGTCTAGGATTAGTTTGTGTCAATTTCTTGTCAATTTTACTCGGTCTACAGTGATAGACCTTCACCAGTGATAGACCTTCAGCATGAACATTTTTTTTGTAAAAAAAGAAAGCTCTACTGATCTTTCTGAAATGGTGGCCGGAAGAGAGGGAGGAACTGCTGTGGTGTGAGCAGGGAAAGGCCCTTTCCGCTTGGGCGGAATATGGCGGCCTGGGGATGGCAAAAACGCCGTCCCCAGGCTGCCATTCGCACAGGAAGCGCAGCTGCAGCACAGCCGTGCCGCCCTCGTGCCGCCCGACCAGTGCGAAGCCGGCGTTCCCAAACCACGCTTCCCCAGCATGGTTTTTTGGAAACGCCGGCTTGGAGCCGCTGCCATGTGAACGGCAGTGGCTTCCAAGCGCCTTCCCCCCCCACCAGCCGACTTACCAGTCCCGCGGCCCTCCGGCACGTCGCTGAGGCCTGGGGACACGCCCCTTTGCCCTGCAACCCTTGAGCGGCCGCGCAGGGCAGGGGGGCGTGTCCCCTGGCCTCGGCGACTTTATGCCGGAGGAGTCAGCGGGGACTGGTGTAAATCCCCAGCCGCAGCTCTCGCGCCGTCGTCCCAGCTCGGTTCCAGGACTGTCCGCAATGCGAGGGACCGGTCCCAGAAAGCCGCCGTCGGGTCGAAGTACATGGGTTGACGCTTGGACCCAACCCCTTCCGCCTCCGTGCAGAAGGGGCCAAAGATGGGGAGGAGCAAGGAAACCCAACAAAAGCTAAATGTATGCTGATTTTCACTTTCCCTGTGAAGGGAAAAGAAAAGTTGCAATTTCAGAGCTTTCAGAAACCATGGGGATTCTCTGATCTGAAGACAGGGTGACTGATGAAGAGGGAAACGTGTGGAACCAAGAATCAAACCCAAAGCAAATGTATGCTCAATACAAAAGGGACCACTAGTGCATAAATGACTATAATGTGTAATTTGGTTGCCAATACTATCCTAACATATCTATACCCAGTTAAACTTATTGATTTCAATGGACTTAGAAATGCACAACTCTGTTTAGGACAGTGATGGCGAACCTATGGCACGGGTGCCAGAGGTGGCACTCAGAGCCCTCTCTGTGGGCACGCACACACAGAGTTTGTCATGTGGGGTGTGTGTGGAAAATCACCCACACACATCCCCAGGCTGGCACACATCTAGGGCCTGAGTGCTCTGGAGCCGCTGAGCACGATGTGCACACACTTCCTCAAGAGTGAGTAGGGAGGGACTCAGGCTGGCCGAGGGCCTGGTCTGTGCCTGTGCTCACTGGGTGGCTGCCGGGCCTTCAGAAGGAGGCAGAGATGCTAGAGCCCCCAGTTGGCCCCTAGCCGGCTTATACCTGGGCCTACCATCTAATATGACTCGCCACCTCCCCCTCTCTTTTCCCGGGGAGAATTTTAAAATTGGGGTTGGCGGACGCCTCTTTTACTGTTATCGCTGTTTTAATGGTTTTAGCAATTTATTTACTTGTATTTATATTTTTGTGTTGTACACCGCCCAGAGCCCTTCGGGGATGGGGCAGTATAAAAGTTTAAGTAAGTAAGTAAGTAAGTAAGTAAGTAAGTAAGTAAGTAAGTAAGTAAGTAATAAATAAATAAATAAATAAATAAATAAATAAATAAATAAATAAATAAATAGAGAGGCACAGAGCAGTGCACGCGGGACTTGCTGGAGGCTACAGCAGGCCGGCCCTTTCTCACGCGGGTGGGGTGGAGGAAGAGGGAGCCAACCGGTTTTTTCTAAACTAAAACCTCAGCATTCAGGTTAAATTGCTAGGTTGGCACTTTGCGATAAATAAGTGGGGTTTGGGTTGCAATTTGGGCACTCGGTCTCAAAAAGGTTCGCCATCACTGGTTTAGGATGACATTTTCAGTCACACACTGCAAACAGGAGAACAGTCTTGACTGAAATGTATGAATGTGAAATATATTTTAAATGTATTTTAACACGCTTTTATCTACCTATGTGACTGATGTGAAAAGTAATATAATATGTACATTATAGGCCACAATACATCATAATATTTAGAAGTGTATTTATCATATCTGATTCTGTGACTAAAGTGTTTAAAATAAGTAAAACAAGTTTACTTGAATGGCTAACTTCTACATAATACAGTCTATTTGTGAAGTCATTTCAAAGTATTTAAGGTGATATAGGGTCATATGAAAGGCCACATCTAACTGGGTGCACATAATCTGTGATAGTTTTTAATACATGCAAGTTGTCATTTATTTTGTGGGAGAAGGGTGATAGCTTCTACATGTGTCGTGTGTATAAAATTCTCAGGTTCAGAACCAGGTGTCTATTGTCAGGGGATCAGAAAACATGGCTGGGAAACACCTTTACATGAAACCTTTAAAGCAGAGGTGGGATCCAACCAGTTCTCACCACTTCTTGAGAAGTGGTTACTAATTTTTTCTGAGTGCCAAGAAGGGGTTACTAAAGCAACCTTTCTGCCCAATAGGGACTGGAGGTGCGTGTGTGCGGCGGCGCCACTGTTTGAATCCCACCACGATTGGAACCTGTTATTAAAATTTTTGGATTCCACCACTGCTTTAAAGCCATGTCTGGGAAAGATGGACACTACTGGGTGAGATTGGCCAGATTCAGTCATACTGGGCACCAGCATGCGCTTTGGACATGAGGTGGATTATAGGAGTGCGCTTAAATCTGGTGTTTCCTTTCCCACAGAATGCCAACTGGGTCTCATGTATGTAAATGATCATGTGAGCAGGCCCTGCTTGCACAATCTGTCTGCTGCAAAAAAGAAAAGAAAAAGGACTCCATGCAATGCCTCCTTATAAGGGCATGTATGCACATGGGCCTCATAGTTCATGCTAGAAATTCTATGCATGGCTAGGGGAAGTGTGACTTCAAAGCTTGCTACTGTAGCCCACCATAGTGAAAACGTATCAGCCATGATGTTGTATCAGTTGGACCAAAACGGATAAGAGCAGACTGATTAATGAACACATGCCAACTTATGGGATCCGAAACCCAATGAGAAAGGGTGGCAATTCCATAGGAGAGACCTGAGTTATTTGTTCTCACCTGCATAATTGGGTCATTTAAATATTACCTCAGCGGTGTGGGAGCCACTCACAGAGAACACGAAACAGGAGTCATCCTAAAGACTAACACATTTTTACTTCAACATAAGCTTTGTAGACTAGAGCCGACTTCATCACATTCCTGAGACATGTGTGGGAAAAGTGGGCTGTCAGTCATAGAAACTTATACTGGGATGAATTTTGATATATCTTTAAGGTATAACACTGTAACACATGACTCCTGTCTCTCTGCAGTAGGTCCCATAGCTACCCCTCTGAAATTTACTCACAGAACAGTTGCTCTCAAACAGCTAGGGTAATGTTTAAAATGTCCATTCAGTCAACTTTAAACTATAGCTGGCTTAACAGTTACCCCTGCAATGTAGTAAAGAAGGTGAATGGGTTCTTATCTCATTTCACAGCTGAGCAGTGTATTGCTAGATAAATCAAATCATGGTAACTGGCTTCATCTAATAAACTAGGTCAACATATAATATATTTGTTCAGGTTTACACTTTCATTGATTCTCATTTGATTTAAGAAGTTGTATTTCAGTTTATGTTGGCAAAATTTTTAGTATCCTCCTTCAGAGGCAGGGGCAGTGAGGGGGAGGGAGAACACAAACACACACACTTCATGAGCAGATACCACTGGGGGGAAGGGGAGTTTTTCTGTCCTTCCAAGTTCTTTTGCTTTTCTTCTTGAAGAAGGGGTGGTAGGTTGCAAACGTGTGTGAGTGGAAGAATCAAACAGCCACTACTATCTCTTCATCTGCATTTCCCCAATAACGTTTTAGTGATGTTTGCAAATGTATCATTCATTAACCATCAGCCACTATAAAAAACATAATCTATCTCACGAAGTGGACATTATTATCGCATTAAATCATTTCACAATATACCTGAACGGTTCCACATGATGGGTCTGGCCTGACTGCGCTCTGTTGCCTCGAGGGCAAACTCTTCAACAGTAATGAGATACGAGGTCTGTCTGTGATGAATATGATATTACTCGTGTCAGTAGCTATGGACTGCACCCAGAATATTTCGTCCTACATGTTCTTCCCTCGCCCCCCCCCCCACCATCGCAAAGGAACTCAAGCAAAGCACTATTAACCCAGTAAATGAAGCTCTAAAGATCACAGAATGTGTTCATTAGTTGACAAGATTGTGACTAATCCAATTTTTCTTGCAAGGAGAAATACTCATTCTTCTGCAAAGTCTCGTATGCAGGAACTGCAAAAATCTCCCTCATTCTTTTTCTTTGTATGGGAACCATTCTCCTGCTTTAACCTGAATGTGGTTAAAGTAAGATCCCTTAAGCACAAAATGAACTGGATTGAAATGATAACCCAGGGAAGGGAAGGGGGAAACTGGGGAATAAACCATATCAACTAAACCTTATGAAGCCTTTGACAATACTTATCAACTAAAATTGGGAAATAATGTAAGATTATAATTTAATCATTAACAGGATCTTGGAAAGCAAAGAATGGGAGGGAACACAACAGGAACACATGAATATCTTCTTTAATTAGACAGTACGTTAATAGTTAGAAGTACATATGCCATGCATAGGATTGGATTCATGTCCATCTGTGAAGCCATCCTAAATCTCGTTGATTTTACTGGCATTTTCCCACACAACATAATCAGGAATCCAAATTAAATATAAACATGCTTGTTAATTGTTTTGGGCCTTCCTTTTATCCAAATCATAACCTGTCTTCGATTTAACATCTTCGTTTTTATACAGAGCGGGCTTAGTAGTGGCTGACATTTCCAAATTCACATAGAGGAATGTCTGACGTGTTCACATGTTTGAGTGCTGAACCACGAGGGTGAGCTGTTGTAGTATTCACAAGAGTGCTATAAATTTTCTCCCAAAATCATTTCATGATGATATCATTTGGTTAAAAGAAAAACAATAAGTCGCCCATAATTAATTAACAAAAGAAAATGGAATTCAGTTTTTTTGGCAATTTCCAAAAAACAATTCACTGTTGAGACCATTCCTCAGCACTCCTACAGTAGGTGGATTTTGTTTTAAATGACGTTCAAAAAAAGAATTTCTGTTCCCCTGTTGATCAAAACCTGCCTCTATTCCTTCTTATCATGTTAAGTGAGTTAAATATTGCAAATAGATAAATTTACCTGATAACATTAGGATGTTAGGCAGTTTGTTATGTACATTGACAACTGGTAATGAAAACGCATCAGAAGCAGCTGTCAAACAGGGACACAATCCATTCTAGACAGCAACCGAGGAGCATTAGAAGAAGAAGAAAAGAAGAAGAGTTTGGATTTATACCCACCCCCCTTCCTCTCCTGTAAGGAGACTCAAAGGGGTTGACAATCTTCTCCCCCCCTCACAACAAACACCCTGTGAGGTAGGTGGGGCTGAGAACGCTCAGAAGAACTGTGACTCACCCAAGGTCACCCAGCTGGCATGTGTTGGAGTACACAGGCTAATCTGAATTCCCCAGATAAACCTCCACAGCTCAAATGGCAGAGCAGGGAATCAAACCCGGTTCCTCCAGATTAGAGTACATCTGTTCTTAACCATTTCACCACTGCTGCTCCAACTCTCCAACTGCTGCTATGTCTGCTCTTTTCTTTTTTTCTTCTCTTTTCTTTTTGCTCTTTGGGAATTTGGACAATAAAAATTTGTTAGTGAGTAAAAACAAAACACTTTTAAAGAAGGTTGTGATCTTGGTTCATATTGGTTCAGTGGTGGCTAATTGGAAAATCAACAAGTTTTTAACATAAGCTCTTGAGTGTGAGAACCAATTTCTTATTTGCTTACTACATACCTATAAAGTTCCTCCTAGATGTCTACTTTCAGTTCTATTTGACAAAAATAATTACATTAGCCAAATATTTGTGAGTTCAAAAATTTCTTTTAAGATTTATCAGAGCACTCCTCAAACCTGATATGGCTCGGCAGGAAACTCGAGAGCAGGGGGTGCCCTCAGCTGGCTCGTAGGCCTAATAAACCCTCTCACAGGGATCAGATTTGGTCCCCTGGCCAGGTTTGACACTTCTGCTGTAAGTGTTAATTCCTCCAGAGCCTGAGAGTGTAAGTGACAGGCTGGGTGTGGATGGAGTTTTTAGAGCGAGTCAGTGTTTCTGACAGGATTAGAGAGGAAGTTCAACTTTGAGTTCCATGGAGAGCAGATGTGTTTAGTGTCCATAAAAGGCCTGTGGTGTTGGCAGGAAGAGAGCATTAGGGAAAGAGGGACCCTACTCTAGCCTGGAAGGGACTTATCTTCTAGGGAGAGAAGAATTCCTAGCCCAGGTTCTCAGAGCAGAACTAGTTTGTCTTCTGGACAGTGGGTAGAACTGAGGGAACAGATTTAGAAAGTTTGGGTCAGAGAGAGAAACCATTCTCTAGTCAGAAGGGGAATTTACACTGCATGTGGGAGAAGAATCCCTATCCCTAGTTCTTTAGAAGGATTTACTTCAAACACCACGAAGTAAGGCAACAGCTTGAGAAATCTGAAGGGAAAGTGAATTAGAAGAAATATTCCTTTCCATATAGTTCCCAGCCATCAGAGTTACCACATGAATCTCAGTGCGCTGAGTTACCACATGAATCTCAGAGTGCTAAACTCTGAGAAACATCTTGGCTAAAATCTGTGAACAATCTTGAAAGTCGGTCGTATTTTTAAATATTAAGAACTCCATGGCTAATTAAAGTTTTAGCAATTAGCCAAACACCATCTTACATGCTTGTATATAGAACTTATTTGTTCCTTATTAACACTTCTCCCTCCTATCCTATTTCCCCAAAGTATTTAATAAATTTTTACTATTTATTTGTTGAACTTAAAAAACTTGTCGTGTGGTTATCTGAGATGAAGAGTTTGGATTTATATCCCCCCTTTCTCTCCTGTAGGAGACTCAAAGGGGCTTACATTCTCGTTGCCCTTCCCCCCTCACAACAAACACCCTATGAGGTGGGTGGGGCTGAGAGAGCTCTGAGAAGCTGTGACTAGCCCAAGGTCACCCAGCTGGCATGTGTGGGAGTGTACAGGCTAATCTGAATTCCCCAGATAAGCCTCCACAGCTCAGGTGGCAGTGCGGGGAATCAAACCCGGTTCCTCCAGATTAGATACACGAGCTCTTAACCTCCTACGCCACATGCACACACACACAGAGCGAGAGAGAGGGAGGGAGGGAGGGAGGTAGGTAGGGAGGGAATCACCTCAGTTCCTTAAACTGGTTCAGTTAAACATTTATTTTAAAGAGGAACAGGGTGGGACAACTGAAGAGAACCCCCCAAAAATGTTATATACATATATAGTCAAGTTAATCAGCAGTGAAGATGAGAAGAAAAGAAGATCTTGGAAGAATCAGGGAACATTCTTTGCCTTTGAGTATAAGGGAGGTGGGAGTTTTACCCCTTGTGATCCCCTGCCTTCACACTTACACTTACCTGTCTTGGACCCAATCATTTGTATCTAGGCTCTTCTAGTTAGTGGCTTGCTATCTCTTGACTTAGGGTCCTGTTAACAGTTGGGATGCTGGCCCCCATCCAACAGGCTGAATATGCATGTAGCCTATGTTGTAAAGATATAACCTATTTTAGTGTGAAACCTCTTTCTGCTAAACCCTGATGTTTAATCTTAACTAGTTAAAAAAAGGCCAAGAACCCTCTTTTCACAGATTGCAATACAATACATTTTGTATTTTTCCATTGCAATAGATGTGGTTAATGAGGGCAACTTCAAATGGGACCTCACTGCTCCCAAACTCCAAGTGGAGTTTGGGGGCAGGGCAAGCCCAGCTGGTCTCTTTCGGGAGCAAGCAAGCCCTGTTGACCAGTGTTGAACTGCACCCCTGCCCCGAACTCCATGGGGATTTCGAGAGAGAGGCACAGTTGCAAAGGGGGGAGGGCACAGCTGTGGAGGGGATGGTGCCAAGGGTGAGTCATGGATGCCATTTTACACAGCTATGCCCCAGGTCACCTCAGCTCCAATAATTTTTTTTAAACCATAGAAGTTGATTTTGTTGACAATAGGCAGCATGAATGGAGGAGGGGGTTCTTGCCCCTCAGCCCTTTTCTTGCTCCTAAAGAACTCCCAGTGGAAGGCGATTTACATAAATTTAGAACTCTATCACGTGTAGTGTGGTCTGAGCACTCATAGCTCTGCACAGAGTTCTCTACCAAAAATCCCCCTGTGTGTCTTGACTCCAAGGGTGGGGAAAGTGCACCTCCTGCAGGGATCTGATTGGAACGGAGAAATTGCACTGTTGGGATATTGAAGAATCTAAGAAAAACAAGATGATAGCACCTGAACTAAAAAAAACCCCTGGATTTTTGGAGGACGGTTTTCAAATAAAACCTGGGATTTTATTGAACTATTTTACAATTTTAAATGTTGTTTTAATTGTTCAAATATTCTGATGTTTTTATGTGTGCCGATTCACCTGATCAGGTGGAAAGGCAGCATAAATATGTTTTAAATAAATAAGAATCCTGGATTTCTGTTACTGTTCCAAAAAATCATGGTTACAACCCAAACAGTGGTTTTGTATGTGTTTTCAGCTTTGGCATTTCGTAATGTACTCCCCTAATTCATAATGATAGATCTCTGCACTGTTTTACAACTGTGAGAGATGAACAAAGTGAGCTTGCAGCAGCAGAAACAAAAAAGAGATTCAAGATTCATTTTTTTAAAGAAAGGGTTTTTCTAGAAAAAGCAGAAGGAATAGTGGCTCATGCTGCACACAGGTCAGTTTATATATAGAAAAGAAATTATAATCCTGACCTTAGTGACTGAAAATAAAATCAGTTCTTTACTGATTTAATATTGTTTCATAGTTTGTGCTGTTAAATCAAAAGGTTATCCATAATACATAATGTGAGGATCAGGGGTATTCAACAGACATTTATTCATTATTAATATAGATAATAAAGGATCATTTATGAGACTCCAGATGAGATTTTTATCATCAAAAGCTTAAAAAGGGAAATTTATTTTTGCTCCAGGACAAAGATGAAAAGAGTCAGTAATGGGAAAATATAAGCATCAGCATAGAACTGTCAGGCCCATTCTTTCCCCCAAGATAGCTTACACTTAACAGCAACAGATTAAAACCAAAATGTTTGCAATGTAACATCTTTTTTTTTGTAATTAGTGGGGAATTTGGGAAGTTGGTCTGCTTTTGTCCTTTTGTGAAATGGTTGTGATTCTCTTTTTCTTACATTGATGATCTTGAGGGCCTTGTGAAAAGACCTGACAGGCAGAAAATGCATCACTGTCTGAAGAGCACAGGGAGATATTTGACAGATATTTTCTGAGGCATCAAAGTCAACTCTAACATTACCACTTTGTACACAAATAGTAGGGTTTCAGTAAAGCCACCCTGTATTAAAGCCCCCCCAAACAATCCAAGTAGTAGACTGAATCCATTTGCTACTTTGAGTAGGTTCACCACCGTATTTAGAAGTGTGTCCTATAATCCTCAAGTTGACAAGAGGTGGTTATAGGAATCAGACTGTTCCACCTATACTGATTCCCAATTCCCTTCCTTTAAAACATTGCAAGGTCTGGATCCGTGCAGAGCCGTAGCTCCAAGGGGATGGATGGGTGGATGCACCAGGAGCACACCCCAGTGGGGGCATGGCGGGGCGTGGCAGGGATGTTTCAGGGCAGGCGGGGGCAGAGAACACACCAGTGCTCTGGCCACTTTCCTCCCTTGCTACGCCACTGGGTCCATGCCTTAAGATTGGTCTACACCTTTGTGAGCCTACCAATAACTATGGCCATCTTGTCCCTTGTGTGTCACCACCATCCAAGGCTAGTTCGGTGGGAACTCAAGAAAGCGCCTTCTCATCATGGCTCAAAATGATGGAATTCCCTTCTCGCAGAGATTAATCTGTCCCTGGGACCATTTACACCCTTGCAGTCTCCCTTGCATTCAGTGTACATTCCCTTTGGGTTGGATTCTCAGCTACACACACATTTCCACTTCTTCAGAATTCACTGTGCTTCAGATCAGATTTTCCATGCAATTTCCAAAACTGGTTTAAGTGCAACATTTTATCTCACTCCGCAGGGTGGGAGAAAGGAATCAGTGTGTGCATGCAGCTTCCTTTGGGTTTTTCCACTCCTCCCCACCTTTCCCCACTTACAAAGCAGCAGTTCCAGCCAACATTTCAGGAGAAGCCGTGAGGCTTCTTTATGTTTTTTAAAATTTAAACAATTTAGGTCCATTGCAGGAGTGATAGACCATTTAAATGCCTCCCCAGAAGGCAGCAGAGGTTGCAGAAGCAACAAGGAAGCATGGGGAAAGGGGGGGGGCAAAATGGCAGCTCAGCTTGGCATTTGTGTGAATGGAAAAATGTGGGAAACCCCATTTGCAGAGCAAACAGCTTCAGAGTACATTCTGCATTCATAAGGGGCCTTTGATAGTCTTCCAGTAGAGAATGTAGACAGGGCTGTGAGTCACATGAGTTCCTGGTCAAAGATTCTACCTGCCTGATCAGATCCAAGCCAAATATCATAAGAAAACAAGTCACTTGGCTTGCTGATACGATGAACCTATAGTAATAAGAGTTTTAAAAATCCCAAAGGTAAAACTTTGATAAAAACAAACCATTAGCTAAAAACGGATGTTAATTAAAAAATAAAACATTGGAGAGGTCTTACAGGGCATTACTATCTCCATTCTGCCATGGAGCCTCCTCTCTACTAAACATCCTATAGTAAACATCCTTCAAACATCCTCCCAACTAAACATCCTATAAAAGAATTGGCCTATCTGTCCATCTATCCCAGTGGTTCTCAACCTTCCTAATGCCGCAACCCCTTAATACAGTTTCTCATGTTGTGGTGACCCCCAACCCTAACATTTATCCATTTTACAGATGGAGAACACTGATGCAGAGAGTCTTAACCCTGTGAAAGGGTTGTTTGACCCCCAAAGGGGTCCCGACCCCCAGGTTGAGAACTGCTGATCTACCCATTTTTGGTAGGCATAACTCAACATTGGGCACTGGCTTCAGAATGGAAAATGGAAAGTCATAAGAATATCCTGGTTCTGGTTATCTTGAGACACCTCCCATTCTAGGTGCAATGGAAGCCAATGCTCTCTGCTTGTAGCAGGCATAACTCATCAGACTATAATGCTACATGTTTGAAAACTGGCCACCAATCACAGAATAATGATGATGGGAGTTGAAGTGCCAAAAACGAAAGGAATTAAACACTATGAACCAGATTATTTTCACAGTGGACAACATATAATGATAGAGCTTTTAAACAACGTGTCATGTGCCTCGAATACTCAGATGCCCAATCTGCCTGGCAAGTTGATGGGTGATGCTCTTTCAGTCAGGGTTACCTCATGGGATTGCTGTGAAGATAAAATGAAGAACAATGCAGCTTTGGGTCCTGGCTTGGGAGGAGGACTGGATATGGCATTTTTAAAATAAATCTAATTTTGCCTACAGTTCATCCTACCCCCCCCACCCCCGGCCCCTTGACCCAAGGATGATAGCTACTGCTATTGCTTCATTAAGTATTGCTCTAACCTTTTGCAGGTAGAAGAACTGATCATTCAGTATTCAAGCTGCCATTAAATATTATGAGCACAGTGATAAGCTACATTTGGTGTAGATTATCATATAATTTGGTATTTATTTTTATTTAGATTTTGCATTTTTGTTTACAGGGGGCCATAGGGCTGGCTTTTCCATAATGACAGTATTTTGTTAATATTTTGTTTTCCCACTAGAAATGATGACCCTGGACTTTGCCACATTAATTACTAAACCTTCTCTACAACAATAATTACGCAATAGAAAAATAAGCTTGAGCAGTTTGGATCTGGACAACAGAACAGTGCCATTCGCATACAGGACGATGGGCAACTTCACTGAAGCAAGGTACAGTGAGTGGAACAACAACAAAAAATACTAAGATAATTAATGTACAAATTAAATAGCAGAGGGGCCCAAATGCATCCCTGCTTAACACCTTTATCTAGTGGCACAGAGTCTGAAAGAACTCTTGAAGGGCCACACCTAATTTGAGCTGTTGGATGACCATGAAGCTGACAAATAAGAAATCAGAAAGGGAAATTTTAAATCTCAAAGGTCAATACATAACCCTTTTACAAAGTAAGGAGCTTCCCAACAACTGCTCATACATAATCTCTTAGTGCGGAGGTGTCGAACTCAAATGTTATGAGGGCCTGATTTGATATAAATGTGATTTGGTTGGGCTGGGACTAGGATGTGTGTGTGTGAGGCAGCCTCAGCTGGCTAGTATGTAACAAGCTCACCAAGCCAGATTGGCAGTGGTGCCTGGACTCGAAAGCCCGCAGTGGGGTGGAGTGGCTACCTTGACTGGAAAGCCTGCAGTGGAATTGCCAGGCCAGATTGAGAGTGAGGAGGTTGCCTCAGCTGGCTCACAGGCCTGATAAGCCCTCTCAAGGGGCCACAATTTGACCCCCCTGTTTTAGTGGTAGGTAGTAAAAGTTTATTGTCTTGGCCATAGGCCTTCACAATCTCTTCATACACCGTATCATAAAATGAAAACATACACAAAAGCACCCCAAAGGACTTAGCTAAAATGGACTACATTAAGTCTACATAAATATCCCTATCGAATAATACAACACAACATCATTACAGCATACTTAGCCTGATTCTTCTTGCAGCATGAGCAAAAGGTACTACTCGATTGGTAATATATGAATCACCATCAGACAGATCGGTTTCCCAGTCCCTGTCTTAGTGGCTATTCATGACCACTTGGTTAAATGAACAGTAAAAGAAAGACAGCATTTTTTTTTAAAAAAAGAAAGTAATATTGATCAGGAATCCTCTGTCTTTTCATGAAGGGCTTCTCTTTTTAAAAAAGGAAAACATATTTATAAAAACCCTCCTGATGTTTGAAAATGGAAGCCTTTCAGCATGGGGGGGCGGGGGCAGGGGGAATACATAGAAAGATAGGATTAATTCTGTTTAAACACATTCTGCATATTTTAAATAAAGCATGCCATCCATTCCTATGCAAAGTTACATCCTTCTGAGTCCATTGACTTAAAAGAGTGTAACTCTGCTTAGGATAGCACAAGCAAACACTATTTTTCTGCAGTGCCAGAATCAAAATAATATTCGACGGAGCCCTTAGAATGGGAGGTGGGTGGGGTTGGGGTGATTCTCCCTTTGGGATCAAGGTGATGATTTTTCCAGGAGGAGTGAATAGTTTGGAAACCTCTTGATTAGGACAATGCTGTATGTGACCTACTGGCGATGCGTCTCTCAGACTCTCCATGCCCTGGGAAAGCAGTTTACGCCCAGTACATTCCCTGAGGCAGGGGAAACCCATCTTGTAAATTGGTCTTTTCTGCATAAACATTCAGTATGTGATTCCTGCCAGCATGTCTGGTCCTTGTATACTGGGAAGGTGAATTTAACGTTTTATTAACCAGAACAGTTTATAATAAGAAAAGAGGTCTTTAAATTAGAAGTTAATTTAGATAATTTGTCATCTACTACCAGTGTCCTCCCTTACCTTTCCCTACCAGAAATACGCTAATGTACAAAGTAATTGTCATTCACAATTACATATCATTCTGGCACTGGAAGAGCCTAAGATCTAATTAAAACCACAGCAGTGGCATCTGGGGTTTCTTCTGGATGCTGATTAGGGACACCTATGAAGAGGCAACAGCAACCTTGAAATTGCAATGAACCTTGAGAAAGCAGGAGCAAGCGAGGGAATTTAGAATATCTCATGCAGAGTACTCAATGCTTTAAGCCCGGCTGCATGATTTACATGATTACTTTGCCCAGAATGGCATGTTCATTACTTCAGCCTGGCTGGGCAATATTTTGTCTTAGGTCCTATTTACCAAGCAATTTTTAACAGGTAGCATATTTGGAATTGAGCTGAAGGACCAACAATTATGGTTCTTCCCAACGGCTGCCGTTCCTATGCCGTTCCTCTCTGTTGGCATTCTTTCTGATAGAATTAGTGAGCATCTTATATCTACTTGCTGGCTCACACAGTGAGTAACCATCTAATGTACTTTAGAGAACTTTTCTTGCAGTGGCAGGGGTAAGAGCTAAAGAGACCTTTCCTTGAATGGGTGGTTGGAAGACATAACAAGGAGATGGGATCAGGTGCATAACTAGGGAGGTGCAAGGGGGGCACTATGTGCTCCTTGAGCCTGCCCAGCCCCCTCCAACCAAGAACTCTACTGCTCTGTGCCTCCGCTCCAGATTGGAGCATGGTGCACCAACTCAGAACATGTTGGTCAAGATGCGGGCACCAAGGGGTGCCCTAAAGCAGAGGGCAGAACACAACCATTGGCCTGGTCCCCACTGTTCCTCTGTGCCAGGGTGCATAGCAGGCTGGCCTTGGCTGGGGCAAAGCTACCCTGGCCAGGGGAATGGAGTGTGGGGCTTGCTGTGGTGAGGGGGGCCTGGAGGCAGCCAGAGTGCTTCCCCACAGAAAGAGAGTCTGCATTCCTTGGGCCTGCCTCCTTAACAGCCAGGCCAAGCTTTTCCCCTTGATGTCTTCCCCCTCCCTTGTTGTGTATTGCTGTGAAGGCAAGGTGTGTGTGTGTGTGTGTGTGTGTGTGTGTGTGTGTGTGTGTGTGTGTGTATAAGATAGGCACAAAGGCACCAGCAGCTGGTGGGCAAAGGCAATTGCCGTACCTGCTCTATCAACAGAATGAGTTGAGTGTCATCAGCATATTGATGACAGGTCAGTCCAAAACTCTGCACCAACTGAGCAAGTGGTCACATATAGATGTTAAATAATAATGGGGATAGCAGAGCCCCCTGGGGTACACCACACTGAAGTGGGCACCACTGGGGAACCCTGTCCCCATACCACACTTGCTGACTCCACTCCCAGAGAAATGAGGCAATCCATCGTAAGACGGAGCCCCGCACCCCGGTAACAGCCAGGCGGTGGGTCAATAGATCATGGCCAACCACATCAAATGCTGCAGTAAGGTCTAATAATACCAGCAGCGCCGATCCGCCTCGGTCAAGCTGCATGCAGAGTGTATCTGTGATGGCAGCGAGGGTGGTCTCTGTCCCATGCCCAGGATGGAAGCTGGACTGAGCGCTGACACGTCTTCCAGGAAGCCCTGGAGCTGTACCAGCATCACTTTCTCAATTACCTTCCCCAGAAACAAAAGATTCGAGATGGGGCCAGATCACTAGGATCGAAAGATGGTCTTTTCAAGAGTGGGCGGACCACTGCCTACTTCAGCCCACCTGGCAACACTCCTTGCTCAAGGGAGCAATTGATGATACTCAACAGGTGGGGCTGCAGCTCCTCCTGGCAAGTATGAATTAACCAGGAGGGACATGGATCCAGAGGACAGGTCATAGGTCTAACAACAGCTAGGACCCTGTCAGTGGTGGGATTCAAATAATTTAACAACCGGGTCTGGTGGTGGGATTCAAATAATTTAACAACTGTTTGTTTACAAGCACCATTTTAACAACCCTTTGTTCTTCCAAAGTGGTGTGAACCTGCTGAATCCCACCACTGGACCCTGTCAACATCAGTCTCTGTAAGCAGGGAGAACTGATCCAAAAAGGACCTGAAGACAACAACAGAGCCTCCAGTTTGCTAATTGTGTCAAAGGTGGCAGGAAGGTTGTGGCGGAGCGATGTGATTTTATTTGCGAAAAAGTTCATGAAAGCCTCACAGCTATGAGTCAACTGTATATTTTTAGAGCCCTCATTTAAAGAGGATAAAGACCGAATAATATGAAATAATTGTGCCAGGCGAGAGCCAGCAGACGCGAGAGAAGACGAAAAGTAGTCCCTCTTTGCCCTCTTCATCCCCATTTGTCCCCTGGATCAAACTGTAAGTCACATCAGCTGTCATCCACACATTTTCAGTAAATAGGAGTTTTCCCCATCACCCAAACTGCTGACAGAGACAATTACCTAGTCATCTGTGCAAATATGTTCCAAACCCAGCAAGAAACATACAGCTTTAAATACTGAAAATAGATACTTCCTTCCCATGTATGAGCCTGAATCAAGAACGTCCATCTGCAAATGGAAGCTTGCTTTCACATACATATCTACCATGGCCAAAATTTGCTATAAGTACTCCTGGTCACATTTGCATCACTTAACAGAAGCAAGCAATGTTTTGAAAGCCTTGGTTTCTGTCCTGGGGGACCTTTGTCTTTAATACAGTCTCTTAAAATATGTCCATATATACATTTTTCCATTATCCTTAATTTTTTCCATCAATCAGATTAATTTATACATAGGGCACTTAATAATAGCTAATTAACACGTATGACTTTTTAAATTGAAAGAGCTATGGAGGGATTACTCCTGATCGAGAAAAGATTTTTGTTTGTTTCATTAAAAGTATAAGATGTGGGGAGATGTTAAAAAGGGGTTTTGGAAGAATTCTGAAACTTTGGAGAAGAACGTTTCCGTCTCTTGCTCCAGTGATTACCGGGCAGAGGAAAACAAAAAACAATCCATGTTTTTATCATCTTTTCTCTCAAAGGTGTCCATTATATTAACTGATTATTAAGCAGCATATATTTTATTCCATATGACCTTTAGATACTTGGAAATTAAATTATAATTTGCTAAGAGATAGATGGAGTCATGTAGCTAATACAAAACCTCTAGGTGCTTTGTATATTGTGGCAAACAGATGTATGCAGGATTAAAAATAATAATGTCATCTATAACTTGAGTGGGAAAGGCCAGAACAATTTTGACAACAGGAAGAAAAACAAGTCCTTTGAAAAAGGTGTGTGTGTTTGTATACATATACATGTTTGTACATATTCATTTGAATGGTCTAAGCCAGTGGTGGCGAACCTTTGGCACTCCAGATGTTATGGACTACAATTCCCATCAGCCCTTGCCAGCATGGCCAATTGGCCATGCTGGCAGGGGCTGATGGGAATTGTAGTCCATAACATCTGGAGTGCCAAAGGTTCGCCACCATGGGTCTAAGCACATCAGAAATAGTTCAGGAATCAGCCAGCATGGTGTAGCGGTTAAGAGCAGATAGACTCTAATCTGGAGAACCAGGTTTGATTCTCTGCTCCTCCACATGAGTGGTGAACTCTTATCTGGCGAATCATATTTGGTTCTCTCCTCCTACACATGAAGCCAGCTGGGTGAGCTTGGGCTAGTCACAGTTCTCTCAGCCCCACCTACTTCTTAATGTGTCTGTTGTGGAGGCAGGAAGGGAAGTGAGTTTGTAAGCCTCCCTGAGTCTTCTTATAGGAGAGAAAGGCGGGATATAAATCCAAACTCCTCTTCTTCTTTATCATCCTAAGTTAAGAACTTGTGTGATATAATCATTAGTGTGCTAGGTTATGCTGATGGAAATATAGATTCAAATCCTTGCTTTATCATGAAAGACCCTTCATGAGTCTTCTTATAGGAGAGAAAGGAGGGATATAAATCCAAACTCCTCTTCTTCTTTATCATCCTAAGTTAAGAACTTGTGTGATATAATCATTAGTGTGCTAGGTTATGCTGATGGAAATATAGATTCAAATCCTTGCTTTATCATGAAAGACCCTTCATGAGTCTTCATATAGGAGAGAAAGGAGGGATATAAATCCAAACTCCTCTTCTTCTTTATCATCCTAAGTTAAGAACTTGTGTGATATAATCATTAGTGTGCTAGGTTATGCTGATGGAAATATAGATTCAAATCCTTGCTTTATCATGAAAGTTGTTGTACACTGGAACATTTGTTGTGAGAATAAGATTTGTTGTGAGAATAAAACAAGGAAGGGTAGAACCTTGAAGCTGGCTGCTTTAAGCCGCTTGGAGAAAAAAAAAATAAAGCAGGTGAGTTAAACCAAGGCGGATTCCGCATGGACCAAAAACAGTGGTGTGAAAACGGTGTGACCATTTTCACATTGTTTTCACGCTACTGTTTTTGGCGCATGTGGAATCAGCCTTAGCCTCTGTTGGTTTATTTTAAGGAAAGGTAATGCTTTTTTGCATTTTATTTTCAAATATAAATTTCTTAAATTAGTAATTATGAGAGGAATCCAATTTAGGAAATGATATACCTTTTTTTTTTTTTGCAAGCAAGCAAGCTAATTAAGGTATTTGAGAATTTCCCTTCCAAATCCACTTGCAGTTATAGGCAATGCTTCCTTCACTAGTGTATTTTGCTGTCTCCAGGAGGACACCACAGATAAGTCCCGGACCACTGGTGCTGGGACTAAGGCACCCTCCGCACATGCAGAATAATGCACTTTCAATCCACTTTCACAATTGTTTGCAAGTGGATTTTGTTATTCCGCACAGTAAAATCCAGCTGCAAAGTGCATTGAAAGTGGATTGAAAGTGCATCATCTTGCATGCGTTGAAGAGGCCAGAAAGAATCATTTTAGAGAAAGGGTGGATATATCGCACATTGTCACTACTGCTGAAAATACCCTGCATGAGGCTCAGCTTGTCCAAAGTCTTCCTCCCTCAGAAACCTCTCCCAGCATCTCAAAATCTGATTAAGCTTCAGCAAGTGTCCTACCAGTTCACCTGAAAACTCACATAGTTGATGTGATGATGTAATCTTACCATTTCTCTACGCCTATTAACCTTTCCCTAAACCTGACACCCTTTTTTCCTCACTGATAATTATGGTATCTGATATATTCTCGCTTATGAAGGCAAGCCAATATTCATCAAGCCATGTACCACCAACAGGGGTTGAAAAGTTTTTAAATGAAGGAGATGTAAGTTTCTCTTCTGCACACTGCGCATTTCCTCGATTCCCACTGATACCAGTGGGATTTAAACGGCGTCCTCCCGTATATTGTTTTCCACCGGCAGATGTCTCAACGCTCTAGCCCGAAGACATTCAGATTTCATGTATGTAATACTTGGTCCGTTTGGTATGGGTGACAGCTAAGGATGAAAGTATGCTACTCAACACCCCAAATTGAGTTTAATTGCTTGTACTGAATCACTGTAACCAGGAGCCTCCAGGCGACCTAATTATTATATCACATGGGACTCCCTATACTAATGTGGCTATTATTTCTTCATCGCATTGCAAAAACCGAATGGTGGTTTTGTTGCTATTTTTCCTGCTAGAAAGCAGACAGATAACCAAGGGCTCAGTGTTCAAATCAAACTTCTGTAGTGATATACCTTTGAAACGTTTGCTGGTTAGATGCTTAATTTGTCCCCTCCTCCATTTCCTAGGACCATTAGCAGTAAAGGTCGTCTCCTGTTGAACTCAGGTTGTGAGCAGACCGTAGCTTACCATTCTGTGCAACGGGGCTCCCTCCTAGCACCATTGAAGACCAATAAATAAGAACAGAAGAACATAAGAACAAGCCAGCTGGATCAGACCAGAGTCCATCTAGTCCAGCTCTCTGCTACTCGCAGTGGCCCACCAGGTGCCTTTGGGAGCTCACATGCAGGATGTGAAAGCAATGGCCTTCTGTGGCTGCTGCTCCCGAGCACCTGGACTGTTAAGGCATTTGCAATCTCAGATCAAAGAGGATCAAGATTGGTAGCCATAGATCGACTTCTCCTCCATAAATCTGTCCAAGCCCCTTTTAAAGCTATCCAGGTTAGTGGCCATCACCACCTCCTGTGGCAGCATATTCCAAACACCAATCCACCACTGTTAGCGTGAAGAAGTGTTTCCTTTTATTAGTCCTAATTCCTTTCCCCAGCATTTTCAATGTATGCCCCCTGGTTCTAGTATTGTGAGAAAGAGAGAGAAATTTCTCTCTGTCAACATTTTCTACCCCTTGCATAATTTTATAGACTTCAATATTACCTCTGGTTTGCATAGCTGTAGATGAAATCAGCAAAAATGCAAAAATTGTGTGTGAGTATGGTCATTTCTGCATGGGCCAATTAAACCGGGATAAATCTGGTAACCCCCCCCCCCCCCGGGAGTGGGAGCTTCGCATGGATCCTGATCCTAATATTGATCTGCTCTGTGTCCCCCCCCCCCCAACCCGGGTTTTACAACAATCCCACTATGTGCGATTCTTTTGTTTTAACTCGCCTTGCAGCCGGGGCTGAATGAACAGCAGCGGCTGCAAAGGCGCTTAATATGTATTCGCGTTTTTCTCTTCCCCTCCCAACTCCCATCCTCACTGGAGCCACACGAGGCGCTTAATGGCAAGCCAATAGCTAGGCTTCTTGGGGGGGAGCCTGCGTGCCTTCCTGCTTAGCTGCATCGGAGGGAGGTATGTGTCTGAAAAAAGTTACCCCAAAAAAGCGCCTCTGTGCGAAGGTGCACACCCTGGCCGAGACAGCCAGCCAGGCAGCTGTAACCGGCTCAGAATTTGCTGTGCGGAAAGGGCTGAGGTCTGTATGTGTGTATGGTGGTGGTGTGTGAGTGCGCGTGTGTGTGGGGAATCAATCCTGAAATTTTTATTTATTTATTTATTTATTTATTATATTTATTTATTATATTTATATACCGCCCTCCCCGAAGGCTCAGGGAGGTTTCCATCAACAATAAAAAGTTTAAAACATCATATATATAATTTACATAAAATACATAGTGATGTACCATTTGAAAACCATCACGGATCCACTGTTGGACCCCTTGCAATTTGCATACCGAGCAAATAGATCGACAGATGATGCTGTTAATATGGCTTTGCACTATATCCTACAGCATCTTGAATCGCATCAAAGACCTATGCAAGGGGTCCCTTCTTTGTTGACTTTAGTTCAGCATTCAATACTATCAGACCGGACATTCTTCTAACCAAACTAAATCAGCTAGCAGTACCTGAGCATATTTGTAGAGTGGATCACAAGCTTCCTAACAGATAGGAAACAGCAGGTGGAAGCTATAGGAAAAATTACATCAGACACCTGTAAAATGAGCACAGGGGCCCCTGCTGCCAAGGCTGTATGTACTTTCACCACTTCTCTTCTCTCCTGTATACCAATGACTGCATCTCAAATGATCCATCTGTTAAGAATACTAAGAATTTGCGAGATGATACTAACAGTGATTGGTCTCTATTTGAGACAACTTGATGAAACCGCCGATACAGACGGGCCAGGTTGAACAAGCTAGCCTCGTGGTGCCACTGGAACAATCTAGAACATGAACACACTTAAAGAGCCATTAGAAATGGTGGTAGATTTCAGGAGAAACCCTCCCATCCTACCTCCTCTCACAATACTAGACAACACAGTATCCAACTTAGTAGAGACCTTTACATTTCTAGGCTCCATCATATCCTCACTTGATGACCTAAAATGGACACCTAATATCAAAATGTCATTAAAAAGAAGCACAACAAAAGGAATGTTCTTTCTAAGCCAACTCAGGAAGCTTCAGAACTGCTCCAAGGAGCTGCTGATTACAGTTCACTACAGAGGAATCATTGAGTCCTGTTATCTGCACCCTCTATAACTGTGTGGTTTGGTTCTGCAACCCAACAAGATCGGTACACAGACTTCTAGAGAATAATCAAGAACTGCAGAAAAAACCATTGCTGCCCTAACCTGCCTTCCATTGAGGGACCGCTGTATACTGCACGGGTCAAAAAAAGGGCTGTGAAAAATATTTACTGACCCCTAGCAGACTCCCTGGACATAAACTGTTTCAACTCTTACCCTCTAAACGTCGCTACAGAGCACTGCACACCAAGACAACTAGACATAAGAACAGTTTTTTCCCGAATGCCATCACTCTGTTAAACAAATAATTCCCTCGATAATGTCAGAACTATTTTATTACCTATATTTATTATATAGTAATTACTGCACTACTTTTCATCTGTCATTCCTATTACCCATCTCCTCCCAATTATGACTGTATGACTATAGGCTTTGCTGACATTTCATTTTATTTTATGATTTTACATTTTATGTTTTTATTACTATTGATTGTTTCCTGATTGCTTACTAGACCTATATGACAATCATTAAGTGCTGTACCTCATGATTCTTGACAAATGTATTTTCTTTTATGTACACTGAGAGCATATGCACCGGAGACAAATTCCTTGTGTGTCCAATCACACTTGGCCAATAAAGATTCTATTCTATTCTATTCTATTCTAAAATACTAAAACTACAGATGGCTTCAGCTCCTCTCTTCCCCTTTATGAACCCATGGGAGGCCAGATGTTCTTATGGCAAGTTGACATCATCCCGGCTGGCCAAACACCTGGCGGAACAGGTCCGTTTTGCAGGCCCTGCGGAAACTTTGTAAGTCCTGCAGGGCTCTGATCTCACCCGGAAGCCTGTTCCACCAGGTAGGGGTCCGAGCCGTAAAAGCCCTGGCCCTTGTAGAGGCCAGCCGGATCGCCTTGGGGCCAGGGATCACCAGTAGGTCCGCCTCCAATGAGCGGAGGGGCCTAGAAGGGCGGTATAGGGAGAGACGGTCCCTCAGATGAATGTTCTCTAGGTTCCATTCCTATCTTCACTATGAATTCTCTCGAGCCGGCTCTGGGTTGATGGCTTTAATATGTGTGATAGCAAAACAGCAGACTTGGTCATGCTCGGTGGAACACCGTGTACGAATGCTCAAATGTGACCAGAAATCTGGGAGACAAAGGTGTGACAAGATTCTCTTCTATTTTACCTGCAGCCCCAACAGATCAGAACTCCTGGCATGATTCTGTGACTACGGCAATAAGTTACCGCTTGATAAATGGCTGCCTGTCTTCGCCCAGTTTTAGAGGTAGTTTTTTTTAGTGCAGCAGGAGCATATTTTAAGGCTGCCATTAGCATTCCACAAGTGACAGTAGTTTCTCCATTTCATTGCTTCCCCTGCCCCTGATCTAAATCACGCTGGATGCTTTTCTGCTACAAATCAGACTCAATAAAAATCTAATCCTCAAAGGCGGTGACGGGGAGGATAAAAATCCCACAATATGTATTTATGAAGTTGATTGAGCATGGCAATCTCAGTTTAATAACCTTATATGAATTGGTTTTGAGCTGTAGGGTATTATTTCAGCCGTAAAGTGCAAGTATCCAAGGCTATACACTAGTTAGGGAGATCACAGTCCATTTTTGCAGATAGTCCATGATGCTGATCTCAAGATGTTAGTGGTACTAATTAAGGAAGGGGGGAGGGTGTTGAGAAAGGCCTCAATAGGAAATGGGGGGGTTTTCCAACAAAAACATAGACACTTATATTTTGAATAACAGAATCTCCTTTGTCTGCCATTACTACTAATGTTTTACTGCGCTGGTAAGATGCCATTTACCAGATGTGATCCATGGCGGATGGGCCATTCACTTGCAAGCATTAAAGATAAAAATGAGAGCCATTCTACAAAGCTTGGCCTACACACGTAGCAGAATGGTAGTAAAATCCCTGAGAGAGTAGAGAAAACGATATTATTTCAAATGGGAGATGTCATTTGTGAATGCTCCCTCACATTAAGAAAAATCCTTGCAAGTAAACACACTGGGAGGAAAGACTCTAAGCCCAGCTTGATTCCTCTTGAACTAATTTATAAATACAAGGAGTTTTTTTAAAAAAACAGAAACATTCACAAATGGTATTCTCCCCTGCAGTCTGAAGGGGTACCATTCATTCTGTCTCTTCTGGGCTCATCCCTCCTTATTTGCACCCCTTTCCGATGTATAATGCTTAAGTCATTCAGGACAAGGTGGTAGCAAAAAGACAGGACCATTATATCACTGGAACTTTCTTAGATTTTGAGGGAGAATAATAATTTTCAGTTCCCCACTTTCTAAAAAAACACATTAGCACAACAAGCATGAGTTGTGCTAAACTGTTCTGCTCACATAGTAGCTATTTGATACATACATGCAACAATTCTGATTTAAACTGCCCAGCTGTATGCATCCAAATAATTAGTCCAAAGACAACACATAAACATTATCTTCTTGGGTAAATTAATGGCATAAACATGAAAATGAAATTTGTTATTATGGGAGTCTTGATTTTAAAAAAATATATTTTAAATAAGGAGTTCATTCTTTCAATTTATGTCCCTTTTTCCAACTGGTAGGGAAAGTGATGCAGCTGATTTATTTTGCCCCTCATAGTTCGTTCGTTCGTTCGTTCGTTAAGTTACGATTCGTTAGTTACCGTTCGTTACGATTCGATTAGTTGGATTCGTTAAGTTCGTTAGATGCTCGTTCGTTCGTTCTTTCTTTCTTTCTTTCTTTCTTTCTTTCTTTCTTTCTTTCTTTCTTTCTTTCTTTCTTTCTTTCTTTCTTTTATGCCCAGCCTTTCTGCCCAATGAGGACCAAAAACCGCTTACATGGTCCAGCCAGGCTGAGCTCAGCATTGAACAGATGCATCCAACCCTGAATTCCACATGGAATTTGAGAGTGGGGTGAGCCCTGTTGAATGCGTTCAACTATGCGCCCTACCTACCCCCAAACTCCATGTGGAGTTCAAGTTTGGGCACAGTTCAATAGTGGCCACTCAGAGACTGTGTGGACCAAACTGGTGGAAGGCAGCAAAGATACCTTCATTTCCCAAGGAAGGAAACCCTCGAAAAGTGAGGGTGTGTGTGTTCTGTTTGATCATGATCTTTCTCTCTCTGAAGTCTTACACACCATCACAGTTTCAGAGGTTGAAGCTTTGGTGCCGTGGCTGCCTTTCCTCACCGACTCTCCTTTTTTCACCTCCCACCTCTGCTAGTCAAAAACACATCTTGATTAGCTTCACTATTTGTAGCTCTGTGGGTTCTTCTGATTCTGTTAGACACGTTGGTCCCTAACCTAATGTGTCCCTTTCATCTCCAACAAGATGAAAAGCAGTTTTGGGGCAGCTGCATTATTCTCAGCATGCAGTTTTGGTTTGGGGTGGCTGGTCGAGGACTGAGTGAGCCGAGCATCACCTCCAACATCTCCTTGTGCCACCAAACTAGGGTTTGGTGTGGTTGGATTTGGAATGGCATCAGGGATTGGGGAGGGGACTGCCAATCAAATTGAAAACTGCCCTGTTGCTTTTTTTCTGACTTATTTTGGGAATAGCATTTTGCACTGACTGCCCAAGACAGACTCTGAGGCTATGCAGGCTCAAGCTGGTGCTCACTTCAGTCAATCTCAAAGTGCAGAACTGGGTAGCCGAATAGAGACATGTTGGTTGAACCATGGGGACAACCAGCTGCTCAGCATTCCAGGGGAGCAGGGATGGGTGATCTGGGCTGAGAATGTTGCCCATATGAAAAAAAAATGTGGTCACTCTGCAGGCTCATTGAAGGGCAAGAGAGGAGCTTCAGGGCCACAAGAGACAGGTCCAGCCAGATTGACTTCTTCAAGGCACAGTAGTTTAGCAGATTTATGGACTGCAACTTGTAGGAGTCTGCAAGATACTCCCTCACCACTGCAGTTGCTGAATCCTCTTTTGTACACCTCATCCTCTCAAAGGGGCTGAGTGCACACCTGATGAGGTCTATCTCCAAGGTCATCTCAGCAGTTGCCTTGAGGAGGACATCACTTAGCAGGGGAGGTGAGGGAGAAACAGCAGTGAAGCTGCTTTCACTCTCCACCTCCTCTCCTCCTAGCAATGTCCCCCTTTGAGCTGGCATATGCTGGACATTCTGGGAGAACTTGTCTCTCCTCTGAGCTTTCCTATTTGTCCTTTCAAGATGCCTCTCCCCCTCCCTTTTGTTCCCTGGAAACCAGCCACAGGGCAAGAAAAAGGCAACAGGAGAATGTTCCTTCCAGAAAAATCCAGCAACGGGGGGCACCTTCGCCAACCTAGCAGAACCCACCTGGAAGTCCACCAGAGCCCCAGCCAAGTTTTTTTCGGGGGGGGGAGGAGTTAAATTTTAAAGAGCAATTGCTAGCCTCACAAATTGACTTTGATTTTTTAAACAGAAGTTTTAAAAACTCCACACAGCTTTGTACATGTGCTGAGGGAAAGCTGACAAGTTTTTAGTCTTTCAAATTTTCGCCTTTTTATCTGGATAGTTGGATAGTTTTTTCCCCCCTGCTTTATTTTCCGTTCAGCTTATCTGAATGCTGGTAACTGAATGCTGGTGAGCTCCCAAAGGCACCTGGTGGGCGACTGTGTGTAGCAGAGTGCTGGACTAGAAGGACTCTGGTCTGATCCAGCAGGCTAGTTCTTATGTTCTTAACTAACACCCTCTCTTAAAATGCTATAAAACCTCCTCCCTTTTCTCAGGAAGCCCAGTCTGGGGGGGAAGGAAGTGGAATTGGCTCTTGGAGTCAGCATGGAGCTGTGCCGGTATGTTTGCCTACGTTGTATTTGTATTTTGTATTGCGATTTATACCCCACCCATTCCCGTAGGGCTCAGGGCGGCAAACAATATAGCATAACAGTATACATTAAACAGAATAAATACCAATAAAATACATAAGAACTATAAAATAAGAAACAAATTACAGATGGCGACTGAAACACATCTATTAGCCGATTACAATAACAGCAGCACTACGTCAATACATATCAATTCTAAATCCATACACTGAACCCAACTCAACTCAGCTCAACTCAACAACCTTTATTAGCATTATAATACAATTCTATCAACAGAGAATTCAGTCACCAAACAGGTAATGAAAATAAAATTATGAATAAATATCAACACATAAATTGAAAGCTAAAACAAGGGGGAGAGGGGGAGAAAGGAATTACACAAGTTAACCCTTGGATCTCTGGATTAGGTATATGTAGGTCAAGAAATTTGGCTACTGAATCTGTTACCTCGCTGCTGGTGTTATCTAATAAAAAATGCAAATCAGAAATCCATACTATATCAATACATTAACAACAATTCATTAAGAGTATATCAATATATATCCACACACTAGAACCATATTAACAATATAAATCAATACACTACATCAATACAACTCACAACATCGATACATACATTGGCAGGGAGGGCAAACAGGTAGGCATGCAGTTACTGTGGAAGTGGGCTCTGGCTCCAGAGCTGCTGTAGCCCAAAGCTGGCCACTGGTGCAACTGGGGGTGGTTTAGGGGCATTCCTGGCGGTGGGGCCGACCTTTGTCAGCTCCTACTGGACTTTTGGTCTGGGAACGCCCCTGGCTCAGGTGTTGGACTTACATCACCTGAAATGTAAATCTGTTTCACACTATAGGGGATTCTCTGGTGGCTGTGGACTTTCCTCCTTTCGCTGCCTCCCCATGCTACCTGGACCCCATCTGGAGGCAGAGTGACAGCATGGCATCAGTACTGTCCCTGGCCACCACAGCCCTCTAGATTGGGCTGTTAGTCAGCTTTTGATGCCTTAAGTGTGTACGTTCATTGTTTGAAATATATTTCTTATATTTCTTATTTTTTCAATTATAACTCCCGCCCACTCATTTAAGAGTTCTCGCCTAGGACAATCCTGGTATACACAGGCTGTTGACCCCAGTTATTCTATCTGGCTCTATCTGCTGTCAATTTTCCCAATTTAAGCAGGGATTGACTGTCAAGGGTAACAATACCACATACCCCACCCCCCACGCAGAAGGTACCTCTGAAAAACCAGAGAAAAGCTCTCTACTGCTTTGTTCATGAAAAGTGCCCCACCTTCATTTTTGCTTGGTGTATAAAGAACTAATGTAGCCTAGGTTCAGCACTATATAGAGACACTTTATATATATAGTCTGCATTTCTCACCAATGCCATTTATGCATGCACTACTTACCCTGCAGCAGTTTGCAGGGATTTTCCTGCAGCTTTTTATTTATACATGGATTCTTCTCTGGTGAAGTTTTCCTAGCCAAACCGATTGGCCATTTTCCCTGCTTGTCACTTCCTTGTTGTTTCTGTGCAACCTCGACTTGGGTAGGTTGCCTGCTTCCTTTCTTTTTGCCATCTTTGGTCTAGTGTTACTTCACTAGACCATTTCAATTTCGTGACAATTTCATAGGGCTTATTGCTCCAGCGATTAAAAAAGGCAGCAGAGAAGGGATAAAAAAAGTCACATTTTCAGAACTTTCAGAAAGTGCAGGGATTTTCTGATTTGAAGGCAGGGTCACTGCTGAAGAGGGCAAAATGTGTATAATGGAGAATCCAGTCCATAGGGAATGTAGACACAATGCGAAGGAGACCACACATGTATAAAAGCCCCAAGACTCAAAGTGGATCATACAATTAAAACTATGCATCAAAGATAGTATAATACAATTGTGTTTGTTTGTTTGTTTGTTTGTGTGTTTATTTATTTATGGGATTTCTATACCGCCCAATCCCCAATCCACCGCGCTCTGGGCGGTGTACAACATGGATTCCACATACAGTATATAAACAAAACCCCATTAAATTAAAATGTAAGTTTAAAAGCTTAAATATTTAAAACGCAGCAGTAATTCAGTAAAATGGCGTCAGCAATACCCCAGATTAAACCCTCCCCAAAAAGGGGGAACAAGACAGTAACAAAAGTGGGTCCCCTAGATGACAGGGGGACTCCGAAAACCGGAGGAATAGAGTAGAAGGGGCACCTAATCAGCGGCTGGGCACTCCAAAAGCCCGGTGGAACAACTCAGTCTTACAGGCCCTGCGGAATTCACCAAGATCCCGCAGGGCCCGGACAGCTGGAGGGAGAGTATAACACAATTGAGAACAATGCAAATAAGGACAACGTGATATCAAAAGCAAAGCAATGAAGCAAAGATTGAAAGAGTAAGAGCAACTCGCTCCAAACAGCATAGAATTATAAAAGGAACAAGTCTGCGAACTGACTGAAATGTCTGCAACGGTGGGCCAAGAATAATCTAGCTGTCATGTATTAAAAAGATGTTCTGTTTATATTTTAATAGAAATAAACATAAGGCACCTGCACATTTCCCTTGCTGGAAAATGTTTGAATAGTTCCAGGAACTCACCAAACATTACATTCTTTATCGACAGCCCACAAATTGTATTACACCTTAGCATTTAAGACATGGCGCTTATGAATAGCTATTTGAAACACCTATGCATCACAGCACGGTTGCACACAGTTTATATTATGAATGTTTGCTGGCAGGTGTACCTAGTGGCATTAGACCAATATAGCAAGAGCCTGCATTAATCTTTAATTAACGAGAGCAGACTAGTTAAAAAAATGTTAAGATTCACAGGAGTAACAACACCAGAAACCTCTCCAGGTAATTTATCAGAGCACTGTGAGGCAGTATAATAAGAACTGGAAACTCTAATGAACAAAAGCAGGATTTGCATCTTAACCATGTCACATGAGAGCATTACATGACATGACATTTTGCCAGTAGCCACTTCAGTATTAGTCATGTTGACACCATTCCGTGTTATGACAAAGGGAACTAACCAAATCACAGCTGCATTTATGGTTTGGTATTGGGTTGGGGGGGGATAGTGGTGAAGAAGAGAATCAAACACCTGTCATTATTTATCAGCTGTCTACTTGATAACAGCTACTGCGGTTCTAGCCCACTGTGACTGAAATCAGAATATTGGAATTCCGTGCTCTGGCGCTTAAAACTAAAACTCAATTTGTGGCAGTGTGTTGAATGGTAAACAGCCTCAACAGCGAATAAAATGGCTTCGCAAAAAAATTAACCAAGTAATGGGAGGTTTGTACAAAAACACAACCATTTGCAATAATATATATATATATATATATATATATATATTCAATTTGGTATGCTCTCTGCAATGGTTGGCATACATCATACATCTTTTTATCCTCTACCATGTTAGTCAAGTCCTATATATTTTTTGGAATAGGAAACAAACCAGATCTCTCTCTCTCTCTCTCTCTCTCTCTCTCTCTCTCTCTCTCTCTCTCTCTGGCCCCTTCCACACACACACAATAATGCATTTTCAAACCACTCTCACAACTGTTTGCAAATGGATTTTGCCATTCTGCACAGCTTCAAAGAGCACTGAAAGCAGTTTGAAAGTGCATTATTCTGCATGTGCGAAATGAGCCTCTGTGTGTGTGTGTGTGGGGGGGGGGGAATATCATTTTATGCTACATTATTCACAGCATTCTTGTGATATTATTTCTGGGGTAAGGCAAACTGCCCAATCTAGATGGAAATTAGGGTTTTATTGTGAAATGTGACCCCCATTTTTGTTCTCAATACAAATCATACAGCACAATTCAGACATTGCCCAACATCAGCCCCAGTTGGTGGTGAACCCCTTTGAATAAACTTGGCCCATTTTATTTCCCAACTGAGGCATCAGCTGTCCTTATTTTTCATCTGTAGGCAATAACATACACTCCATCCTGATATCACACATTACAGAGTAGGTGGGTTGCATCTAGAGTCAAATAGTGCCCTCTGCGGCTGTTTCTGCTTGGGGAAAACAGCTCGCGGGTAGGAGAGGAGGTTGAATCTTTTTTGATCCAGCGGGTCTCTTCTTATGAACACCGACCCAACCTGTGAACTCTGTGAGGCTCCAAGTTAATGGAATCTTGAAACAGTAGAAGATGCTGAAGCACGTCCAACAGTAGATATGGAGAACCACAGTTTTAATTCTCCTTCTCTGTGCCATTCAAAATCTCTGTGCCATTTTTTAAAAAGCACATCAGGAAAAAAGAAAGCTTCTGGTTTAGCTCTTGGTCTGCTGTGTTAACTTTTTATTTACATGAGGTAATTAATGAAGGCAGAGGCCAGATTTTTTTCCAAATATTATCCCTTTTCTACAGTCTGTCTGAAGTTTCCCTCACCTCAACACTGCTGCCAAATTGGACTGAAGTGTACAACCAATTCTGGTTGACTTCTACAATAGTGTAATGCCTGAGAGGTAGGAGAGTTCTTACTCTTGCAGTCTTCCATCATATTTAAAGGACTGGGATCGCTGAGGGCCCAGGCCGTGGTCTGCCTGCACAGAGCCTTCTACCATACATAATGAGACCCAAAGGCAGGGTCGCCAACTCTGAGTTAGGCAATTCTGGCATTTTGGGGGGTGGAAGAAGAAGAAAAGTTTACATTTATATCCCCCCTTTCCCTCCTGTAGGAGACTCAAAGGGGCTTACAGTCTCCTTTCCCTCACAACAAACATCCTGTGAGGTGGGTGGGGCTGAGAAAGCTCTGAAGTGCTGTGACCAGTGGTGGGATCCAAAAATTTTAGTAACAGGTTCCCATGGTGGTGGGATTCAACATTCGTATGAAGCCACTACCGGGGCTGGGTGGGCAATGACGGGCGCTGGGTCGGCATTCCGGGGCAGGGCATTCCTGGGTGGGGCTGTGGCAAGGATGCAGCCACTGCACCAGTCCTTGGGCAGGAAATGAATGTACGCAGGTGCAGGCTGCCACGCACACCGATGCACCTCCTGCTAGACTGCTTCAAGTTCTGTGCGCTACTGCTGAGAGGAGGGGCATAACTAAGGCAAAAATCACGTGGCAAAATCACCAATTAGTAACCCCCTCTCGGCACACACAAATAATTAGTAACCTACTCTCGGGAACCTGTGAGAACCTGCTGGATCCCACCTCTGGCTGTGAAGTGCTGTGACCAGTGGTGGGGATCAAAATTTTAGTAACAGGTTCCCATGGTGGTGGGATTCCAAATTGTAGGCGTAAGCGCCAGTAGGGCTAGGTGGGGCAGAGGCGTGGCCGGGCATTCCAGGGCAGAACATTCCTAGGTGGGAGGCTGTGGCAAGGATGCAGCCACTGCACCAGTCCTTGGGCAGAAATGGAGGATATGCAGGTGCAGGCTGCCACTTTTACCCGATGCACCTCCTGCTAGACTACTTCAAGTTCTGTGCGCTACTGCTGAGAGGAGGGGCATAACTAAAGGGCAAAATCAAGTGGCAAAATCACCAATTAAGTAACCCCTCTAAATGCACAAATGAGTGGTAACTTCTCGGGAACCTGTGAGAACCTGCTGGATCCCACCTCTGGCTGTGACTAGCCCAAGGCCACCCAGTTGGCATGTGCTGGAGTGCACAAACTAACCTGATTCCCCAGATAAGCCTCCATAGCTCATGTGGCAGAGCGGGGAATCAAACCCGGTTCTCCAGATTAGAGCGCACCTGCTCTTAACCACTACACCAGCAGGGTATAGTGTCATACAGGTGCTCTTTGTCAGGCCCCAGATGACTGCTGTGGTACGGCTTTTGGTATTGCTTGATCTTGTGCTACTGGTGAATCCTCCATAAGCCATGCACATGCTTTTATCTTGCTTATAGATCAGTACCTTCTGCTTTCTGGACTGCAGGCTACTTCAGCCACTGTGGCACCCTGAGATGGAGATAGAATTGCCAGCTCTGGATTGGTAAATTCCTGGAGATTTGGGAGGGCAAAGTTAAGAACATAAGAACATAAGAACTAGCCTGTTGGATCAGACCAGAGTCCATCTAGTCCAGCTCTCTGGGTAACACCTGCCATCAAGTCCACCTGCCATCAAGTCCACCTGCCATCAAGTCCACCATCTAAAGTTGTCACTTTCTAACTCACAGGTGTCAAACTCGCAGCCCTCCAGATGTTATGGACCACAGTTCCCATCATCCCCTGCCAGCATCATGCTGGCAGGGGATGATGGGAACTGTAGTCCATAACATAAGAACATAAGAACTAGCCTGCTGGATCATACCAGAGTCCATCTAGTCCAGCTCTCTGCTACTCGCAGTGGCCCACCAGGTGCCTTTGGGAGCTCACATGCAGGAGGTGAAAGCAATGGCCTTCTGCTGCTGCTGCTGCTCCTGAGCACCTGGTCTGCTAAGGCAATTGCAATCTGAGATCAAGGAGGATCAAGATTGGTAGCCATAGACTTGAGCTTCTCCCTCCATAAATCCTGTCAAGAAGCTTCTCCTTTTCACAAGAAGCTTATCCAGGTTGAGTGGGCCATCACCACCTCCTCTGTGGCAGCATATTCCAAACAATTCCTAATCACCACGTTGCATGAAGAAGTGTTTCCTTTTATTAGTCCTAATTCTTCCCCACCAGCATTTTCAATGAATGCCCCCTGGTTCTAGTATTGTGAGAAAGAGAGAAAAATTTCTCTCTGTCAACATTTTCTACCCCTTGCATAATTTTATAGACTTCAATCATATCCCCCCTCAGACATCTCCTCTCCAAACTAAAGAGTCCCAAACGCTGCAGCCTCTCCGCATAAGGAAGATGCTCCAATCCTTCAATCATCCTCGTTGCCCTTCTCTGCACTTTTCCTATCTCCTCAATATCCTTTTTGAGATAACATCTGGAGGGCCACGAGTTTGACACCAAATCTAACTAATCTCTGTAGTCTGCAGATTGGTTGTGATTCTGGGAGGTCTCCAGACCCCACCTGGAGGTTCACCCTATTAACAAGGTCTATAAGTATACAAGATACTGTAACAGAAACTACACCTCCATGTACAAATACTCAATACATGAGTCATACAAGAGTAAATTTCAAATCATAGTCAAACAATGTCTCAATTTCTGCAATCAGGGATTATTTCCATAAACTCAACAGGTGAAGCTAAATATTGAGGCCAAAAAACCCTCCGGAAATTCCCACCTGGTGATTGGCAGCTCTGAATGGACAATACATTGTTCTGGATTGGTTGCCCACAATCCAGGCATAAGCAATGATAGGCTTCAGGAGTTTAAAAATAATACTGACTGTGAAACACATGGAGACTCTTAACGTAACAGAATGAGTGGATGACAGCATAGACAACGATAATGCCGGTAATAATGTTCTCTCCTTGTCAAACAAGGCAACTGGAGGGTTAAAGTCATCGGTACCCATCATCGACTACAAGATCTACATACGATTGCATAAAATTTCCAAAATATGCCTGCGAGCTTTTATTATTGATGTTGTGCCTTAGGATGTGCACATATGGGTTTAATTGTCTAAACCGTTTTATTAATTAAATTGCTTTGATTTACCTCTCCCATGTTAGCATTTACAGTTTATGAAAAAGACCCACAATTAGAAAATAACTACACTGATGTTGCTTGTTTACTTTGCAAGCAATAAATAATAACACTATCTTTTGTTTCTGAATGTATACTCCTAGAATCCTCCCCCCACTCCAAATTCTGGGCATCTGCTGGTGGTGTGTTGAATTGCTTTTTGGGTGGCAAGGAGAAGATAACTAGATAGACCAATATTGTTCTTTTCATGAAAATGCCTCTATTTGTTTAGACATAAGGTCTGCTGCAGAATATAGTAACTTTAAATGAAGGAGAGAAGAAGAGTGTGGATTTATACCCCCCTTTCTCTCCTGTGAGGAGACTCAAAGTGCCTTCAATCTACCTTGTAAGGTAGGTGGGGCTGAGAGAGCTCAGAAGAACTGTGACTAGCCCAAGGTCACCCAGCTGGTGTGGGTTGGAGTGCACAGGCTAATCTAGTTCCCCAGGTAAGCCTCCACAGCTCAAGTGGCAGAGTAGGGAATCAAACCCGGTTCTCCAGATTAGAGTGCACCTGCTCTTAACCACTACACCACTGCTGAATATATTCTGCTAAAAGGAAAAATGAAACAAAACCTTTCCAGAAAAATTTCATTAAAAGAAATTTCAATATTTTATTTTGCGATCAAGATACACAGAGGTTCATATGTCAGTGGTCGATTATGCACCAGGTGTCTGGTGTGTGATGGGGGTGAATGTTCACCATGGCAAGATTTCTTGCACGAACATATTTCCTCTAGCCCCACTTTCACTTTCCGTTCTCTCCGCAGCAAGCGAGACCGCTTCTAGAACAACTTTTTAATTCACTTCTCCATCAGAGCAGGCACATTTGCCAGTGAGCACAGCTTTGCCCCAGACATCTTCCCTTTGCCCATAGTCCGCTTATCTCCGTTCTTCCCACTCCCTCATATTGGTGTCTACGCAGTGGTGGGATTCAAATAATTTAACAACTGATTGTTTACAAGCACCATTTTACCAACCAATTCTGCCGAAGTGGTGCGAACCTGCTGAATCCCACCACTGTGTGTCTACGCCTTCCCTTTCTCACCCGCCACCTTGCTCTCCCACCAGCTTGTTTGCCCACTGCCTTGATCTCCCACCTCACTCTCTCGCCTGCTGCCTCACTCTCCCGCTTGCTTGCTTGCCCACCACCTTGCTCTTCTGCCTCACTTTCTCACCTGCCGCCTTGCTCTCCCATCTCACTCACTCACCCACCCGCTGCCTCGTTCTCCCACTGACTTGCTCTCCTGTCCATTTGCTTGCTGTCCACTGGTTTGGAGAGGTAGGGATACAATTTTGGGGGGAGGGCATGATTTTAACGGGTTCGGGGAGTGCAATTTGAGCACTTGCCCTGCGCACCATTTTCTGCTGGTACGCCATTGCAACAGAGTATAATGCCACAGAGGTTGATTCGGCACTTGGGTTATCGACCTAAGTTCGAGCTGTGTTCGATCTAAGTGCTCTGCACAACCACTGGGATCGACGTGGTTTTGTACCAGCTTAGCCCAGTGTAATGGTCAAATTTCCGACTCCAGTTGGGAACTACTACTTTTTCAGGGAACCACACTCGAACTCAGCTCGATTCCAGTAAAGTGCGGAATCTCTGGTGCCAGGAGTCCCGCATTCAGCCAATCACAGCTGAGTGTTTTGGGCATGTGTACAGCAGGCCAATCAAAAAACGCCACCTTCATCCCTCCATTTCTGTGGCAGTTTTTTTTATAACGTGTGTGGGGATAGACAGAACATGGCCGTAGAACAGTAGCCAATCGGAACGGAGCGGCGAAGAGGCACAGGATGATTCCGCCCTCCGAGCTGGGATCAAGCTGGTTGCAGTGGGGAACAACAATGTCTTCGACCTAGGTTAGTACCTTTCTCAGGGAACTGGGTCGAACCTATTTTACTTGTGTGCGGAATCACCCAGAGTCCAGTTTCTAAAACAAACATTTTCTCCAGGTGAATGGATTCTGATGCCTGGAGATCAACTGGGCAACTGTAATGGGGGGTCGAGTTTAAGAGCAAAGAGATGCACCGGTTGTGTGCTAAACTGTTTTCTTGCATGTGTTTACTTTCACTTAATTTCTCCATTAGTTTTTCATTAGCCAGGCTCTGATCCTGGAAGTGAGGTTGGCCGGGGACAAAAAGTACTAGTGGGGGAAGGCTGTGGAAAGATAAACAACAGTATTATAATCGGCTGAGATTTTCATTAGCATTGAAGCCAATGGATTACAGGATTTTCATTAGTAGAGTATGACTTGTCTACCTTCCCCCTCCTGCTGCAGCCCAAAATGCCGAACAAAATATGCATCGGGGGAACCCCAAGAACAGCATGAAGGGCATAGGCAGCCTGAGGTCTGCCCCAGGAAAGGGGAATTGGTGAGAATAACTTTTCCTTGTGTATGCATGATTGGTAGAATCCAACCCAATGTCTCTTTGGCTCTTTATATTGCACTGCCATGTTCCACTATATCTATGATGGATGAGGTAGTTCCAGGTTTAAACACCGACCAAACTCAAAACAGATGCCGGGAGATCTTGGGATCACACGTTCCCATCTTCTTTTAAAGTCAAATTATATCCATGCACAAAATCAGTTGGGATCAGGGCCACATAGGCAGGGGAAAGCAATTTAACCCCCCCACCCCCCGCCCCCCGCCCCCGCATACATTTCCAAATTGAAATGACTCGGCTGCCTTTCAGAGCACAAAATCAAAACTCTTATTTTCTAGCAAACTGTGCCCTGGTTTTTTTTTCCCTTTGATGAGTTATTTCATCATTCGTTTGTGAATGTGACAGATGTGTGCCTTGAAGTCATGCACATCTGGATTTATCAGATTGCCCAACAAGTGTGGAGCTTTGATATTTATAAATCTCCACTGAACCTTGAGATTTGTGATGAGGTGTCCTGCTGATACAGGGTGTTAATTCTGTAGTTTAAATAACCATTATCTCTTTTAACACATGGATCATTACTTATACTTGAGACTGCTTTATATAGGTACACTCTCTATCGTGGGATTATAATGTTCCATGTAAGGAAGATTTCCACCACTACCGCTTTCTCAACTCTTAGCTGTCCCTGATTGCCAAGGACAGTCCCTATTTTTACCTTCTACATTTTTGCAGTTGTGTACTACTACCTGGTTTCCCCTTTAAAAGGTTTCAGAGCTGTGTCCCAGGTCTGTTAAAATTACAGTTATGAACTTGAACTACTGGCAAACACATTATGAGAATAATTCACATTAATACATGTAAATGCACACAAATTAAACAGAGGTACCATCACTATGCCAGTGGAACAACGTGACTCAGACTAAATGATGGAGATTGCTGCCCTCCACTAGTTTTACAAATTGTTACATCTTTTTACAGCTAGATTCAACTCAGATCAGGCTGTATGGGAAGCAGAGAAGAAGAAGAAGAAGAAGAAGAAGAAGAAGAAGAAGAAGAAGAAGAAGAAGAAGAAGAAGAAGAAGAAGAAGAGTTTGGATTTATATCCCCCCCCTTCTCTCCTGCAGGAGACTCAAAGGGGCTTACAATCTCCTTGCCCTTCCCCCCTCACAACAAACACCCTGTGAGGTAGGTGGGGCTGAGAGAACTCCAAGAAGCTGTGACTAGCCCAAGGTCACCCAGCTGGCGTTTGTGGGAGTGTACAGGCTAATCTGAATTCCCCAGATAAGCCTCCACAGGTCAGGCGGCAGAGCTGGGAATCAAACCCGGTTCCTCCAGATTAGATACATGAGCTCTTCACCTCCTACACCACTGCATTGAGAAGGGCTCAATGCCCATGCATCGTTGTCTTACTCAGAACTACCTCCCAATCACGCACACTGTTATTCAGGGGCGTATCGCCCAGGAGGACATATGGAGTCAAATATCCCCGGGCTGTGGCCATTTAGTCACTGGGGGGTGTGTGTGCAAAATTGCTCCCCACACCCCTCCTCCTTCCCCCTGGGTCCATACACTGACTTCAAGACCTGCTGCAAAAAAGTTGTTTGGTTGTGGTGGGGGAGGGCGGCTTCAGTGGGGGGATTCAGCAGGTTCGCACCACTTTGGCAAAATCAGTTGTTAAAGTGGTGCTTGTAAACAACCAGTTGTTAGATTATTTCATAGGTGTCAAACTCGTGGCCCTCCAGATGTTATCGACTACAGTTCCCATCATCCCCTGCCAGCATCATGCTGGCAGGGGATGATGGGAACTGTAGTCCATAACATCTGGAGGGCCGTGAATTTGACACCTGTGGATTATTTGAATCCCACCTCTGGGTGGTTGCCCATAAGTGGGGTGCAGAATTTGCCCCAGGCTACATTTTCCTTAGATATGCCTCTACTGTTATTAGCCCTTTATAGAAAAGAAGGCAGGTATGTTGTTTTTTTTAAAAAAAACAGGACAGTAGCAGAACAGGGGGTTCCAAATTCAAGTTGGAAACATACATTTCAGGGGGTGAAAGTTAAATCGCTGTCCCCTGCTCTTGTGGCCCTCGTCCAAACTGGTTTGTGCCTGGCTATAATTTGACGTGAAAAGATGGTGGGAACATGTGCCCCTGGATCTCCCAGCAAGTTTTGAGTCTATATCTCCTTGCATCTCCTTATAATTGGCAAAACTGGAATAAATAAAGCAAAAGTGTAAAAAGAAAAAAAAAGGTATGTGTTTGCTCAGTATGATTTTTTTATGCAGGTGAAAGATTCAGCACTTGCTGGCATGGAATCTGGGTCACCTGGGTGCAGAAATGTAATTTCATTTTTAGTGCAAAGTAATCAGAGGCCTGTCTACTGGTCCCAGTGTTGGAGTGGCAAGGGGGCGGGGTGTGTGTGTGTGCGTTGTGCACCAGGTGCATGCCTGGGGGTGGAAAATCACCCCAGGCCCCTCCCCTTTTCCTTGCGCCCCCCGCACAGCCCCTCCATGGCGCCCTCCTGCCCCCTTCCCACATTTACCTTAGTTCCTTTTCTTTTTCTAGTACTTTTTCAGGCTGAAAAAAGCGCCCTCTTCACAGTTCAGGCTAAAAAACGGCCTGAGGAACTACAGTTCCCAGGGTCCTGAACATGTGATCTCTGATTTGTTATTAGCCTACCTAATTTACTGAAAACATTACATAGTAACACCTGCCTTTTATTAATTGCTCTGTTGTTTGTTTCTACAGAGTGACTTTCCTCTTGGCCGACCATCCTTTTCAATGGCGTGGCATGTTTTTAATTATGAACTTTTAAAAGTGGGTGGATGCCTATTAATTTATGTTGGGAGGTTCTCCAATATGCACTCACATTAATGATCAAATCACCTGCACAAGTATAGGCAGTCTGAGTTCAGTGGAAATAAAAATATATAAAGTGGTGTTAATGAGAAAGATCAGCAAGTGAAGATGGTAGCGTTGGTGGGGGGGAATGTTGGTGGGGGGGGAAACGGTTGGAGTTTAAATAAATAAATGAGAAAGAAAATCTTGTTGGGAGAAGAAAAAGGAAGGGAACTTCTACTGGGGACTCAAGAACATTTCACTTATTCCTGGCTAAATGAGATGCCTTGATTTGTTATGAAAATCCACCTGTGCATACAGAAGTCTGTCAGCTGAAAGTAGTGAATTTGGAATGGGTTCAGAGCAAAACGTCATCCAACCAGACTGGAAAAGGAGGTTTTTCTCTGCCTTGGCTGCCAATTGCAGCTTCTCCTCACCCCCACAGCTTCCCCATAATGCAGTGCTGTAATTGTCTGCTGCATGTGAGCCAGAAAGCTGGTTGTTTAGGGCTATGGATTGCCAGAAAGCTGGTTGCCCAGGGCTATGGATCGTCCTTGGTTGCCCAGGGCTATGGATTGAGCTGTTACTCTCTGCTGCAGTTCTACGCTTGAAATTTAGCTATTATTGGGTTATATGAACCTGTGCATTTTAAGAACAAAAGAACATAAGAACTAGCCTGCTGGATCAGACCAGAGTCCATCTAGTCCAGCATTCTGCTACTCGCAGTGGCCCACCAGGTGCCTTTGGGAGCTCACTTGCAGGATGTGAAAGCAATGGCCTTCTGCTGCTGCTGCTGCTGCTCCTGAGCACCTGGTCTGCTAAGGCATTTGCAATCTGAGATCAAGGAGGATCAAGATTGGTAGCCATAGATTGACTTCTCCTCCATAAATCTGTCCAAGCCCTTTTTAAAGCTATCCAGGTTAGTGGCCATCACCACCTCCTGTGGCAGCATTTTATTACAGGATTTACTAAACTGGTGCCAAATGAGGCTTCCGGAATGCAAGTCAGTTATAAAAACTTTTAAAAATGATTTACAAATTGCACTAAACTAAATCATTAACTCGAGGCTTCTAATGATGCTACCCAACAAATGCATAAGATCAACAATAGCCGATAGGCACGCATTTTTCTGTGGGCTGGCCTTTCTGAGAATGTCAGGAAAACTCCCACATTTCTGTCATTCTGCAAACTGTATGAAGCAGAATAGTTCAAGAGGGCATTATAAGTTATTATAAAGACAATAAAGCATGCATGATCATGAAATTATTCAGGAAGGACCTCTTGTAAAACAAGACTGTAGGTTTATATCACTGTATGTTATGTATTCTCTGCTTGCTGTATGCATTATTCTGCTCTTACTGCATTGCTTTCTACCTTTGTAATACCATTTTCAGTATTTGGTGATCAATAACTGTTATTTAATCTTTTTATCCAGTTTGTCTTTTCTGGCCTTGCAAGAAAGCAAGTTGACATCATTCTGTTCTGTTATGAGCACATTTGTTCCATTTCTGGTGGAAAAGTTTAGTCATTGTATTGTCGGAGGCTTTCATGGCCAGATTCAACTGGTTGTGGTGGGTTTTCTGGGCTGTGTGGCCGTGGTCACAGATGGATCTTGTTCCCATCGCTGCGTTTCGCCTGCATCTGTGACTGGCATCTTCAGAGGTGTATCACAGAGGGAAGTCTGTGTAACAGACTTCCCTTGTGTGTAACAGACTTCCCTCTGTGATACACCTCTGAAAGATACCAGCCACGAATACAGATGCAGGCAAAACATTAGGAACAAGATCCACCAGACCATGGCCACACAGCCCAGAAAACCCACCACAACCAGTTTAGACATTGTGTTGGCCCAGGATATCCTCCCAGCAGCCAGTTGTGATCTCTAGAGATCCAGTCAGGGATGCAGTCAGCCTACTTGTTGTCTTGTCTGATAGCACACATCGCCTGTATTACTGTGGTTATTTTGATACAGTTTTGAATTTATTCATTCATTCTGCACAAGTTTTTAAAAAAGTTTCAAGGACATTTTAAAAAAAAATCCCTTTACAATGATATTTGTCCACATTCACCTTTTCCAAATATTTTATGGCTGCCGCAAAGGGTTTTTTTGGGGTGTGTGTGTGTTATTTGTAAAAATGAGGCTTCAGTGATTCTTTGCTTTGATTCTCTTTAGCTCCATTTAATCGTTGCTTCACATATTCAACTGAACGACACTCCCCCCCACCCCCGCCCCGAAATGATGAAAATAAAGGTGAGAGGGAAAGGAGTGATATCAGGGATGTATTGGGGATGGTGGCCTTTGACTAGAAAGCTGGAGAATTATAGCAGCTTTCCATTAAAACTCTAGTGTTTCCCCTTATTACTGAAGTGTTTCCCTCCACAAAGAAACTGTTGATTAAAGGTCCCGTCGTCCTGTATTATCAACACTGCCTTAAGCAGCAGCCCATATTAGGTTATGCAGATATGTTTGAGAGTAAGGAATGAAACAAGGTGAAAGATTTAGAATTAGGCTTGTCCGTGGTGGGCAGCCACCCACCCCCACACTCCCACCCTGCACGCTCCCTCGATGGAGCAGCTGGAGAAAACTGGGAGAAGGGAAATGACAGCGTGGATACCGTCATGTCATTTCCATTGAAAAACCCAGAAGCAACACCACAGGATGTACCTACACTATTGTTCCAACCCCAGACTCCATCCCCTGCCCTCAAATGCTGTTGGGGTTTTCCAGAGGAGAGGGTTGGCTGCTATCCATGGTACTGAAGAAAACTGTCATTATTCCATGGCACATGTAGTTACCCTTCATTTGTTGGCCTCAGTGAAAGAGTGCAGTCATACACATTGTTAATACAATCTCTTGTGCTGATATTATATTTCAGTCTTTGACTTTTGCTTTGGAACTTTCTTCCTCATTAAGTGCTAACCTTAACCTACGTTGCATCTGAGAACAAAAAGGGGCCAGTGGGTGAATTAACATGCCAAACTGTTCTGCTCTAATAACAGTACAGCCTGATGGTTTTTATGTTCATAAAATCCTCATGTAATGAATCTTGCACACAACTTTATCAAACACAGGGTATCCACCTGAGGATTTGGAGAAACGGGCATCTTCAATTAATAACAATAATGTCTTTATCAACTTTTGTCTTTTGCAAATTAATTAGACATTCCATAAAGGAAATTATTGGCAAAAAAACCAAACAAACAATAATTCACCAAATAAACCAAAAATTGAATTTTGCAATCTGGAATAATAATAGGGGCAACAAACCACTTGTTTCAGACATGAACCATCATACAGAAGCACTATATATTGTCATTGTTGGCTTCTTCTCCAAGAAAACCTAGGTGGCTATCTAGAATGGAACTTTTGGACTGTACTTTGTACTTTGTTGTAGCTGCAGGTGGAATGGCCTTGCATGACAGCTATAACTCAGTGCATGTGGTTCAGGAATAGCAAGCTGGGATAAACAGAACAAAAGATAAATTTCACAGTGAATTTGGGATGCGACCACAACAGTTACATGTGTTTCAACAGGAAACTGTCCCAGTCATGCAGGAAAGGGAGGTTTAAAAAGAAGAATTTGGATTTATACCCTGTTTTGCTCTCCTTTAAGGAAGGTAGCTTACAAACTCTTTTCCCCGAGAGAGTTCTGAAAGAACTGTGATAGCCCAAGGTCACCCAGCAGGCATCATGGGTAGGAGCAGGGAAACAAATCCAGTCCACTAGATAAGAGTCCACCACTCATGAGGAGGAGTCATGAATCAAACTCAGTTCTCCTGATTAAAGTTCATTGTTCTTAACCACTACACCAGTTATGGCGAACCTATGGCACGGGTGCCAGAGGTGGCACTCGGAGCCCTCTCTGTGGGCATGCACACACAGAGTTTGTCATGTGGGGGGTGGAAAATCACCCCCCCACACACACATCTAGGCTGGCCTGGGCCACTGAGCACGATGGGCCTGGTGCCTGTGCTCTGGGTGGCTACTGCCCAGGGGTGCAAGAGGAGGCAGAGAGATGCTAGAGAGAGGCACAGAGCAGTGCTTGTGGCGGGACTTGCTGGAGGCTAGAGCAGGCTGGCCCCTGCTCGAATGGGTGGGGCAGAGGAAGAGGGAGCCAACCGTTTTTTTCTAACTAAAACCTCAGCATTCAGGTTAAATTGCCGGGTTGGCACTTTGAGATAAATAAGTGGGTTTTGGTTTGCAATTTGGGCACTCGGTCTCAAAAAGGTTCGCCATCACTGCACTACACCATGCTGGCTGATCTTAACAGTCTGATCTTTACAATGGAAGGTGTGCATAGCTGAGGGTTAAAGAACCCTCCTTCTGTCTGCAGCTTCTCTTCCTGTGCCCCCTCCCCCTCAACCAAGCTTCAATACCAGGACTGTTCTAAGATGGGTGGGAACATTTTAAAAAGTGGTAATCTTTCCCTTGGCTCATGGAGAGCCACATTTGCAATTACCATCTATCAAAAGAGCCATATTTAGTCCCATCCCTCACATGAAGACTGTAGCTTACTTGAGATTGTCAGTCTCTTGCTAGGGGATGGGACTCTCCTCTCCACAATGGGCCATTCCATTACTCAGCTGGGCAGCAAGAGGAAAACAAGAGGGAAATGGGAAGGGTGATCGGCAGCATCCTGACACATTGATATCACTTCCAGCATGACTGAAAGTGATATCAGTGTCTCAAGTGATGCCCTAACATTCAGTGTACCATGGAGTTCTGGTCTAATGCTGGACCATCATTGGGGATGCAATGACACCACTTCTGAAAATGACATCAGGATGTCACTTGATATGTCATTGTGTCACTTCCCCCCAGTGGTGAGTTGCCTGCTAATTGATAGTCTTGTGCTGGCAAACATACATTTACCCGTTGCTTTGGAGATGGCTGTAGAGTATCAGTGACCTTGAGGAGAGAGACTGTAGGGAGGAAAGCAATGGACACAAGGAAGATTCAGTGCCCCTCATTCATGGGTCTTCTTTGTTGTATAGACCCTTGGTGGCGAACCTTTGGCATCTCCAGATGTTATGGACTACAATTCCATCCAGCCCCTTCCAGCATGGCCAATTGGCCATGCTGGAAGGGGCTGATGGGACTGTAGTCCATAACATGCTGGAAACTGATAAACAACAATCCATATCATTAAGGTTAACGCCACCACTGGTATAGACCGATCCCGGCCCTATCCTTATACATGACAGGAGCAATTAAGCCCAAGGAGTTGCTCCTGATGCCCTTCTGTGCTTGTTAAAAACATTTATATCATGTTTGTCCTTTTTTGCTCAAGGCAGGACACAGTTCCACAATTCAAACAATGTAAAAAGAACAATAAAACTCCAATTAAGCTGTCTCTATGAAAATGCCTGAAGCTTACACTCCCTTAAAAACCCTGGCAAGTATAACAACCTTGCAGCCCCTCCTAAAAACTTATTTGAAAAACATTTTTCTTTTTCTTTTTGTTAATAGGAAAAAAGAAACATGAGGAAAATACTCAAAAATTTACACAAGGATCACTCTTTACAAAAATTCAAGCAACACAAAACAAGAAAGCTCATCTTATATGGTATTGTTTCATGACTTTATAAACAAAACCATCTTTCTCTGAACTTATCAGCCCTCGTATCTTCTTGATTTGTAATTCTGTTTTGATATATCAGTTAAGACATGGGAGCAATTTTCCCGACTCTCATAATCTATTCATTAAAATAAGGACGCCACAGAGAATTTCCAACAGAATGTTACACAGCGGTCCTTTCTACACAACACAAATAAAAAAATGTTTTGAGGCAGTAAGTAAAACGTTTCATCCATGGAATTTGGATGGAACGTTTCATCCATGGAATTTTTTAGCCCCAAACATTTTATTTCCTGCCTCAAAACATTGTTTGCATGCTGTTCCCTAGTGATTCTTTTTTTGGAAAACATTTTGAAAACGTTTTCACTTGCTGTGCGATCTCTTTAAAATGTTTCCCACACCTCTCCACAATCCCCGGACTTTCTCGTTGGTGCCATATTCTGAGTGCGTGCTGGCCATCTCATGCTGTATTTCAGTCAGTTTGGTTTTATTTTGGGGATCTGTGTCTATATGGCTGCGTAGACATGACCCCTAGAGAATTGCAGCAGGAGGCTCTGAAGCTTTGTAATTAAGAATCTAGGGCTCATTCCGCACATGCAGAATAATGCACTTTCAAACTGCTTTCAGTGCTCTTTGAAGCTGTGCGGAATAGCAAAATCCACTTGCAAACAGTTGTGAAAGTGGTTTGAAAACGCATTATTTTGTGTGTGCAGAAGGGGCCTAAGAAGAAGTTTTTTAAAAATGGAGTGACTACAAAATGACAGCCAGGAAACATTTTTGAGGGGATGAGTGCGGACAAATGGTTTTGTTTTTTTTTAAAGGTTTTCTGGGGCTTGTGCAGAGAGGGCAGATCCTGCAGTTTTCAAGGCTGGCCTCTGCCTGTCTCCATTTGCAGTTTAAAGCTAGACCCCAGGAGCCCAGCCTTGAACTGGCTGCCTTCAGATTTCATGTGGAGTTCGAGGGCGGGGTGTGCCTTGAACTGTGCACCCACCCCTAAACTCCACATGGAGTTTGGGGGCAGGGGTGCAGTGGACCCACAGCCAGCCTTGAACGGTGTACCTACACACAAACTTCAATGTTGTGTGTGTGTGTGGGGAGGGGGGAGGGGGGAGGGCTTATGGGGGGGATGGGTCTGGGCTGCCTGGTGTCTCTGCTCAAGCAGCACCTGGGTATGAACACTGGCTTCTCACATCCTAGTTACCCCCTTGCCACCAAGGAAGACTTTGTAGAGGAAGGCAAGGGTAAACTATCTCTGCCTAATCATTTGCCCTGAAAACTCTATGGCAGTGATGGCGAACCTTTTTGAGACCCAAATTGCAACCCAAACCCCACTTATTTATCGCAAAGTGCCAACACGGCAATTTAACCTGAATGCTGAGGTTTTGGTTTTAGTTTAGAAAAAAACGGTTGGCTCCCTCTTCCTCCACCCCACCCACTTAAACAGGGGCCAGCCTGCTCTAGCCTCCAGCAAGTCCCGCATGCACCTTTCTGTGCCTCTCTAGCATCTCTGCCTCCTCTGCGCCGCCCCCACCCCCCGGCAGCAGCCACCCGGAGCACAGGCACCAGGCCCGCCAGCCGAGTCCTCCCTGCTCACCATGGTGCATGCACGTCACACTCAGTGGCCCAGGCCTAGATGTGTGTGGGGGTGACAAACTCTGTGTTCGCGTGCCCACAGAGAGGGCTCCGAGTGCCACCTCTGGCACCAGTGCCATAGGTTCGTCATCACTGCTCTATGGGTTAGCCATGAGTTAGCTGCAATTCAATAGCACTTTACATCACACAGTAGATAGACAGATGATAGATAGATAAAATAATTATATTTCATCTGAAAGCAAATAGGAGGCTAGCAATTCCCAGTTTGTTTGCTTGTTTATAATTTAGATTTACTAACAGCCCCCCACCCCCACCCCGTGAAGGGCTCTGGGCAGTGTACAGTAAAATACTTCAGCTAAAATACATCATAAAATTTAAAAGCCACAACCACCACCAACTTAATACAGACATCAGATGACGAACACTCTATATCCCGAGAGCAGAAAAAAGCATGACGCCTATCAATGTAGGAGATGGCAGTTAATCCTCTCCATGTGAAAAAAACAACCACCTGTGTAATGTCTTTGGTTGGATTGTCTATCCGAATTGCTGATCAATGCAAAAAAGGCAGGAAGCAGACCACATTCACGTGCTTTCCTCTTGTCCTGGGGTAACACCAGTTCTGATGAGTTAAAAAATGGTGCTTCTCCTGATATGTTGTCCTTACATGCTGTCCTGGATCTTGGATCTTGAATAGGCTCTTGGATCTTGATTTTCATAATTTGACTCGGGCTGCCAAGACAACCTGTTCTCCGACTACATTATTAATCCCATGCGAGCGTGGAATTATGGCAGCATATCTTCGTCTGCTGATTAATCCCACCCAGAGGAGAGCCTTGGCTACTGCAAGATGTAATGTGCTGCCATCAGCTCTCCTGGAGGGAAGATTTAAGAATATAGAACGTTCTAAAAGGGTTTGTTCTTGTGATCTGGTTACAGTTGAAACACTTGACCATTCTCTGTTTGTATGCCCTAAATATGATAAGATACGCATGAAATATATGAATTCTATTTTCTTGCAATGTTCTCAGTAGCATGAGTGTTATAAGATACCCAATCTTCTGAACAGCTCTGATGTACTCTTTTGTGAAACTGTTGCAAATTTTATACTGGAAATTAGTAATTTTAACTGTATTTCTTAACCTTGTTTTGTTTTAAAATTTTGTCCTGTTTTATATGCCAATAAAGGCTTGTGTGTGTTGTGTGTTGTGAGTTCTCCTGGAAACCTTCATCATGTTGAATCCTGTTCATCAAGCCCTTGGAGTCTTCAGGAGCCAACCCACTTGCAAAGAAGAATTGGACATGCTGTCCTGGAGAAAGGGCAAGATGCAGGTGTGCGAAATACACACTCAGTGTCACAATTTTGCATTCCGATTCAAGGGACTATTCACACTTAGGGAAGATCAAGTCTGGAGAAGCTATAAAATGTGAGAACAAAGCAGTGCTGATATACTTTAGGAATTGAGCCGCAGTAAATAATAGTGAGAACAACCCCTGAATGTGTGAAGTGTATGGCAATGAAGAGAATACTCACACCCCACCCCCTGCTTTTGCCTTGGGATAAGCTGCTGTTGTGAATACACAACAAGCCCCTCCACAAGAGGCAGTGAAAAGAGTCTATGACAACAACCAAAAGGCTATACCTGCAGCCAAGTTCACACAAAGGTAAATCTTGTTCCTGGACTTTCAAATTGTTCCTGTATGTATTTATTTTTGCAGAAATACAAATGCCCTTTTCCATTATTTAAATGGCATGTAATTAAGTTGCAAGGTTCTTGGCGGCTACAGAGGGAAATCCAGCTTGTGCGACGATTCTAAGCCCAGAGGGCTACAAAGGAGAGGAAGGAAAAGAGAAAAAAGGGGGGGAGGGGGCGCGCGAGAGAACGGGGTGTTTAACATTCAGAATTTGTCCACCGCCGATAATTTATTGGAACTCATCTGTAACAAGGGCTGGCACTGATTTATAAGTTGATTTGAAAAATAAATAAAAGTGATAGAAACCTGCATTTGGTTTTAATGATAGACTGTTGCAGCGTGAAAAGTAAGGATATGAGACATTGCAAGGAAATTAGATATTATGCCCTCCAGACAACTGCAGCTACCAGCCCATTAATTGTTAGATATTTATTATTAAAAATTTCTTTTCATGACTGACTGCAGAATATTTGTGCCGTTAAAGTTGTTGAGTTCTGACATGAATGAAGTGCAGGGAACTCATTCCTCCCCGCCCCCCCCCCCCCGGCCGCCCTTTTGTCTATGTGCTTGCATGTGTGCCTCGCCTCACAAGCCAAGTTACCTGAAGAGGCAGCCAATCGTTATAATGAACACATGAAAGAGAAATGTTGCTTATGGATGCTCTTTCTCACAATATTTGCTAATTCTGTGGGACTTAATGGTCCAACTCACCTGTCAGTTTTCTGGTGCAAGTCTTATTCATACCAGTGACACTTACACAGGAGAATTATGCAGGTGAAATATTGGGCCTAGTACTTGAAATACAGCCTTTGTGAACATCTCTAATTCTGACCCTAATGAAGTCAACAGTGAATGAAACATCTGCCGTTCTGTCAGAAAAATGTTTACAAGTCCATCAAACGTTGCACACAGAAATTCCGCTGTCCATAAATATGTTGCTGAAAGGAAGAAGAAGAGTTTGGATTTATATCCCCCCTTTCTCTCCTGCAGGAGACTCAAAGGGGCTTACAATCTCCTTGCCCTTCCCCCCTCACAACAAACACCCTGTGAGGTAGGTGGGGCTGAGAGAGCTCCAAGAAGCTGTGACTAGCCCAAGGTCACCCAGCTGGCGTGTGTGGGAGTGCACAGGCTAATCTGAATTCCCCAGATAAGCCTCCACAGCTCAGGCGGCAGAGCGGGGAATCAAACCCGGTTCCTCTAGACTAGATACATGAGCTCTTAACCTCCTACGCCACTGCTGCTCCCAGTTTAAAGAAGTCCTTTAAAAGTTCTTGATTCTGCAACCAGATGTTCTGTAATTAAAACATACGACATACATTCTGCCATTTGGTAAATATTTCTGAATTGGTTTGGGTCATGCAGAGAAAAACCTAAAAATCCAAACCCACCCTATAAGTGCTGGCTATGAATAGAAGTGATGAACTGTGCATGACTGGTCCTCACGTTTTGGCTGGTGATGTGATTTAGATTTACAGTTTTCTAGACCTAGATCTTCTACTACATCAGAGGAGCTAAGCCAGAGGTGGGATCCAGCAGGTTCTCACCAGTTCCCGAGAGTGGGTCACTAATTATCTGTATGTGCCGAGAGGGGGTTACTAGTTGGGTCTGCTTTTCCATTAGAAATTCCATTAGGTCCAAAAATCATAAAGTCCTGTTGTTTCCTATGTGGCTGGTTAGCGAAGGTAGAAAACGGGATAATTCCCCCTGTTGGGCTGTTTTAAAAACATGTTTTAGTAATATGGTCAAGTTCCTTGTTTAAGGAAAGTATCCTTCTTTTGATTTATAGAAACAAAATTAAGTATTTGAAAGTATTAAGTATTTGACAGGCAGTCAATTAGAGGAGAAGTAGTTGTTTCTGTTGGCAGTAGGCGATAGGACTTGCTATAATGAGTTTAAATGATGGACAGAAAGATACCAGCTGGAAATTATGAACTTTTTTTTACAGCAAGAGTTTTTTACAGTAATAGAGAAATTATTAATGCCCCACCCCCGGAGTGTCCGGCCACGCCCCCATCGTGCCACGCCCAGCCCCATTGGCGCTACGCCACAGTTTGAATCCCACCACCATGGGAACCTGTTACTAAAATTTTTGGATCCCACCACTGAGCTAAGCCAATCACAGAGCAAGGCAAATAGTGATCGACTAGGGTTTTTTTTTTTAAAAAAACATGCATACTTTACAACGTTTTACAGCTAAAACGGGTATGCCCATGTACTCCTATTCTTGCAGCAACAATAATTGCCTGAGGTGTCCTTTTCCCCAATTACACACTGCTAAAAGCTGTCCTCCCCTCTAAATAATTAACCATCATAGCTTAATGCACGTATAAAAGACAGCCAAAAAGCGAACAAGGTTCGGCGGCGGTTATTGTCTAGGTAGGCAGAGGTGGAAGGATGAAAAGGAAGCAGTGTTCTGACATTTTGTGTCCATTTCTATGCTTGTGCTGTGGATCAAAATGAATCTATCTTCCACTAGCAACCTGAATTTCCAGAAATACTGGTAGGGTGGGGTTGTGCATGCTGACATATGTAAAAGGCACTTCCCTCAGAGACCAAAAGGGGTAGTAATTTACTTGAGACAGGTACTGAAGGAAAGGACCACTCCTGATAAATAGGGCTAGTTGGAGAGCATTAACTAGATGTTCCAAGAAAAGCCCAGATCTTTTAACCTCTTTTCCTACGTTTCCTGCACCCTTAAGGGAGATTGATATATGTATGTATTTGCAAAGCAAAACAGCAAGAAAACGCTAAACACTAGCCTCTGGCCTTCTTCCCTTCGCAACGTTTCTTCTCGTCATGGAGGCCTCTCCTCCCAGCTGTCACTTTCCGACTGGCCTACTTTGATTTTTAAAAACCACACCGGACGCATGTGTTCAAATATGGTTTCCAGAGCATGTAGCATTGGGGTGCCAGAGAACCAGGAATGGTGGCATCGCCCCACTTTTGTCAAAATACAGCGGGGAACAATGCGCTTGGCTGCAGAGCGAGGCGGCTCTCGGTGACTGTCTCTTGAAAATTTGTCTTTAAAAAGGCAAATAAAGCCAGCTCTCTGTGTGGTGTCATCTCGTTCTTCGGTATTGCTCCACTCCGCTTGCTTTGTCCCTCCGTCGCTGCCTTCAGTCCAAGGACAAACGGGGAATGCCGGAGCCCGAAATAGTGGAGGTAATGGATGGGCTGCCAGACCTTCCCGCTGTGGCAATTTTGAGAGGATGATGTGTTATACACCACCCTATTTGCTGTTGTGATGAGCTTTAGACATCTCCCATTATTTATTGCACAAGGCAGAGGAAATAGTAGAGGTCACCCAAATCAGATGAAGAGGGCAAATGGTGGGGGTGGAGACAGAGGGATTGTGGGGAGTCTAAATAATTCATTAAGAAGAAAGGATAAATGCTAATAGATTTTTTTTAAAAAAAAAACTGCAACTTTTTGTGTCACTATCTTCTACAAGGTGTTAATGAGGCTGTGGGGATTAGGATAGCAGAAAAGATACATAAAAAAACAATCACTGTGTTTTATTTTGAAATGTGGGATACCAATGGTTTGTTTCAGCAGAGAAACTGTCCACATGCAATTAAACCCTAATAACACTTTTTTTCTAAAGCAAAAACCTGGCAAACGCAGGTTGCTTTCTTACTGTTTCAAGCGCTCCATAAAAAACTCCATAAACAAAACAAAACAAACCCCTACCATGGTGTAGTGGTTAAAAGCGATGGGATCTAATCTGGAGTACCGGGTTTTATTCCCCACTCCTCCACATGAAGTCTGCGGGGTGACCTTGGGCCAGTTCCAGGTCTCTCAAAACTCTCTCAGCCCCACCTACCTCACAAAGTGTCTGTTGTGGGGAGGGGAAGAGAAGGTGATTATAAGCTGCTTTGAGACTCCTTGATGGTAGAGGAAATAGTTGCTTCTTTCTCAAACTGAGACATGCTGCTGATTCCCCCAAAAGTCCCAGATGAAAATGTCTAAGAAGGATCCAGGACCAGTTCAGTAAAGCAGTTTGTCTGTTGGTACCCCTCCCCCATGATGCCTCTAGTCATGGGAAGAATGGCAGCATTTGAAAGGGTGGTGAATTGCTTCCACACAGCTAAACTGGGTGGTATCCAAGGTCCAAAAGCACAATCCAGCAAAAAGCAACATTACATAGTGTGTGCTTTCCTTGGTTCTCCAGAACTCTTCATCATGCCGGATGTAACAAACACATAACAATGGCCTGGAAAGAGGCCTGGGGTGGAGAAAACGCCTCAAGACATGACAAAGCTTCAAGCTTGCATAATTTGAGATATTCAGCCTATTCAAAGGGGGTTGATTTTGAGTTACACCCTTCTAGGGGCCAGAGGCAATAAACCAATTACACTCTATTGGAAAAATGGAGTGCAAAAAAAAAAATGCCTGAAATATCTCTCTAAAGCAAGGCCAGAGAACACGGAACTCACTTGGAAGTCATCATATTAATTTAATTTAAATTAAATTTAAGAGATAAATTTAAAGTGTTACATGAGGTATACAGTCAATTGAGGTCCTAAGCAGGTCATTTTACCTCACATTGCATTTTCATTGGATCAGTTTCTTGCCAATGCCATTATCCTCCGGTTTTCATGTACCCCTCTTTACCGGCTGAATTCAGGCATCATATAAGTGGATAGTGGAAAGATATTTACCGTTGTCTGATTCAAAAATAAAATCCTCAAACCATGAATAGAACTCCACTTCCCCTCACCACACCCAACCTGGGACCTCTCCTCAGGAATAGCGCTAGGTGTGATTTTATTTTTTCATTTTTTCTATCCCCATTCCTCCAAGTTCAATGCTGTGAGCGACCTCCCTTCAACCATTTTATCCTTACAATGGGACTGAGAGGTGGATTAGGCAGAAAGAGGGGAACTGACTCAAGGCCAACTGGCAGGTTAGTGGCAGAAAGGGGATATGAACCTATATCTCTCAGATCTTAGTCTTGTTGGAAGTGAAGGACTTTGCACTGTCTCTAAGGCTCATTCCGCACCTGCAGAATAATGAACTTTCAAACTGCTTTCAGTGCTCTTTGAAGCTGTGCGGAATAGCAAAATCCACTTGCAAACAGTTGTGAAAGTGGTTTGAAAACGCATTATTTTGCGTGTGCGGAAGGTGCCTTAACCTCAGACTTCAGAGGGGGACTTGATTAGACAATCAGAGAGATGGAGGGGTCAAGGCACTGGGCATCCTTTCTCTGCTGCTCTGACACTTTCCCTTTTATGTGCAGATCGCTCCTCTCAGGACAACTTTCTTCTGCCTTTTACATCTCCTCTCTACACCATTTCTCCATCTTGCAACCATGAAGGTCTTATGGTGAAAGAAAGAGGAAGGAGAACCAAGAGAGAGAAAAGCACCTGACTGGGGAATAAATTTCCCACCTGGCAAAAAGAAGTCCAAGTGAGCCCCGTTTCCTCTCAAGAATACTGGCCTTTTTCATTAAAATATCTCATATATAGTACAATGGCTCCTACAATCCATGCTGATGGTCTGAACACCCCGCCTGCAAGGGCAAAAATGCCAAAAAAATCAGTTATCACATAATTGCCCACTGATTTAATTATGCCCTTCTAGGGAACGCCAGTTGTTATTGTCATTACTGGTTCTTCATTTATTCTTGAATTACTTTTTTAGTCACGTTTTTCCTATATTATTATTTAAGAAGAAGAAGAGTTTGGATTTATATCCCCCCTTTCTCTCCTGCAGGAGACTCAAAGGGGCTTACAATCTCCTTGCCCTTCCCCCCTCACAACAAACACCCTGTGAGGTAGGTGGGGCTGAGAGAGCTCCGAGAAGCTGTGACTAGCCCAAGGTCACCCTGCTGGCATGTGTGGGAGTGTACAGGCTAATCTGAATTCCCCAGATCAGCCTCCACAGCTCAGGCGGCAGAGCTGGGAATCAAACCCGGTTCCTCCAGATTAGATACATGAGCTCTTAACCTCCTACGCCACTGCTGCTCTGTTTAAAATTAACTGTTTAAAATCACAACAGTTCATAACTTGTAAGTCTTTTGTAGACTGTTCTGGGGGTCAGTAGATTATCAGGGATAAGAGAGGAGGTAAAATGTGGGTCTGTAGTGGGGAGAAGCAGTACAAATTGCTGCCACCTCTTCTGTCAATGGAAACACCATTTCCTCAGAGGAGCACCAGGGCTGGATATATGCCATTAGTACTAATATCACAGAAAATGTAATCTTAACGTATAGCGTTTTGAGGATTGTATCCACATATGGCATGCTAGGCTGAGAGGACTTTCGGTCCTTACTGGTTCTCATGAGATGGCATTTAAGCTGCAGTGATCAATTTTGACACATTTAAAAACCATTAATAAAATTTAGTAAACCATATCATTTCACCCATTTTGTATTTTTTTGGTACGAGCTAATTCTAATTAATTATCTGTAATCAGTAATGACAATGTATGCTAACGCAAATACTATATGTATTCAGCAATTGGCACATTCAAGGCCAGAAACTGCTTCTTGGTTCATCTGGGATCCTGTCAGTCTTTAAATTCAATGAGATACAGGCCTGTCCAGTCAATGAGACTGCAAAGATAAGCCTGTGATATCAGAATGGATCTGAAGAAGAGAAGAAGTTTGGATTTATACCCAGCTTTCTCAACTGTAAGGAGTCTCAAAGCAGCTCACAAACTCCTTCCCTTCTCCTCCTCACACTGGACACCTTGAGAGGTAGATGGGGCTGAGAGAGTTCTGAGAGAACTGTGACTGGTTCAAGGTCACCCAGTAGGCTTCATGTGGAGGCTCACCAAATCTGGTGCACCAGATTAGTCTACTGTGCATGTGGAGGAGGAGGAGGGAATGAAAATCAGTTCCCCAGACTATAGTCTGCTGATCTTAACCACTACAATATGCTGGCTCTCTGTGATCATATCTTCTGATATTTCCCTTAATGTTAAAAAAAAACCAGACACTGCAGTAGTGAATAATGGCCTTTGTGGGGGTTTGCTATTTAATCCCCCCCCCCCCAGTATCATTTCCCTGATAGAAACTGCTTTCCCAAGCTGCTATTAGGCTCCTAATCTATACATACTGTAGAATGTGTCTTTCCCTGGTTCAGAGTACATTTTTAAGTGCACAGTATGGACAGCTCCAACCCTGCGGCTAATTCTCCACAAAGCAATTCAATGCAGATCAGAATTAAAATCCCACACCCAACCTGCATCTTATTTCTACAATATAGATAGCAGGAATCTATTTTTTTAAAGTGAAGGAATGAGTCGTGTGGTGCATCAAGCTATTCGAGATGTGCTATTCACAAGAGAAAAAAAGGGAAAAGTGTGTACACTGAAAGATTCCCCCACCCTGGTCTCAAACCTGTCTTCGTAAAGCGTGATTTCCATTATACTCTTCCAAGTTAAAACAACTTAATCAAAAGCTTTAAGAAAACCCTGGATAGGCATAAAAATTTATTGAAAAAGAAAAGTGATGTCGTAATAATCACAACCTTGCAGAGTTAAACATTCTGTTTAGTCAATCGGAGTCCCATCAACTTCTATTAAGTGTCAAATACATTACTTTTAAATAAACCAAGCCGACAAATAAAACACAAAGACCCACTGATTTCAGCAGCACCATCTTTGCTATGATTAAAATGCCCAAGTTAATCACGCATAGGTCCTTCCCCTGCACCCGCTTGGGAGTGAGGATGCTGACGGTCACCAAGAGCTGCTGTCCTTCATAGTCAAATGGAGTTTTCCCAGGACAGGAAGAGTCCACGGGCTCCAAAGAGACAGCCATTGCGGATGGGTTCACTTCTAGTCGTCCACATAGGGACAGCAGGCCTCCTGCTCCTTTGGTTTGAGAACAATTCCCTTTGGAAAATGAATCAGCCAGATTATGGCAATGTGAGAACAGAAATGAATGTGCAATGCGTGGCCCAAGCCACTGTTCTACACAGTCTGGGACAACGTCCTTGTCTTTCTTTCTTCAGCAGATTTGTTCCAGATGCTGCAGATAGATGGCAATCTGATTTTATCCATATTCTTGCTGTAAACATTGAGGAATATGCCCAGGACAACTAAAAAGCCTGACCATACATACCTAAAAAAGGGGGAAGAGAAAATAAAGCATCATATAAACAACCACATATGTTTATGTACTTCACACCAAGATGACTCTGGCGCCTCTGGACTACTCTAGGACAGAGGTCTGCAACCTGCGGCTCTCCAGATGTTCATGGACTACAAATCCCAATTGGCCATGCTGGCAGGGGCTGATGGGAATTGTAGTCCATGAACATCTGGAGAGCCGCAGGTTGCAGACCCCTGCTCTAGGAAATAGAAAAAGCAGTAGACAGCAAAAATACTTTTCATGATTATTCATTTATTGCACCTCCCCCTCCGATCTCTACATTGCAACATGGATACATAATATTTGCTAATTTTTCCCCATCATACTTGTGTATTGCTGTTACGTAAATTAGAGTCTCCCAAACATGAGGACTGAGATATATGTTCTACCCTGAAAAAAACGCCATTCACTCAAACAGAATTAAAGGCTAGACTTGGTAAGGATCAGAATTATTATTAGAACACGTGTTCTAATAAGAACAACAGTACTGATCGCCTATTTTAAAGGCGTGGGGAGGGGTGGGCACCCCCAATACTGTTCAACTTATTTTCAGGAAGTGTGAGTGTCAGGATCCTTGGGTAGAGATGCTTGGGTCGGATCCAGCCAGCTTTTTCATCCTGCGTCACCCAATTCTCCTCATCCCACATGGCTTTGGTCTTTGTAGGTCCCCGCACAGCTTTTTGGTGGTTGAAGGAGATCTCTTCCTCCCCTTTTCACTAGTGGAAAAAACTAGATGGATTCAGCCCCAGAAGACAATCTGAGGATCAGGGCTTGGGCTACAGCCTAATTTTCATTTAGAAATATGTAAACATTTAGCCTGTTTATTTACCAAACAATGGCTGTGAACATTTTCAAATTCTTACAAATAATCCATTTTGACTGACCAAATAGTTTCCCCGGTGAATACTCTCCTATGACTTTGCAATTCAAACTTACTGAGATACACAACAGACACTAATTCCACTTTCAGCTTCACAGAAAGAGGCCAAATTTTACTAACTCTTTAATCAAACGTATTGGCTACAGATCGAATTATAAAGGAACAGAATCGTTACGTTAAAGGAATAAGGTGCCGTTTAACACACAAGCAAGACAACAGAAAACATTACACTTGTGGGTTTAAAGGGAGTGAATGGTCTCTTTGAACAATAAATGGGAAATATGTCCACATTGACAAGTATCTGGCTCATCCCCACTGCTGCCCTCAAGGTCAGCAAAAGGGAACCCTGACAGTATTCATCACCAAATTTTCTGTATGGTTCTGATTCCTGAGGAACACCTTCTGCTATTGGCTTCTATGTTGCTAGCACAGAAACTGGACAAGAAAGTGGAAGGGGTCAACACTAAGCATCTGTTTGCAGACAGAATGCAGAGATTCCACTGATGGGACCCAAGTGCATAGCACAGGGGTCTGCAACCTGCGACTCTCCAGATGTTCATGGACTACAATTCCCATCAGTCCCTGCCAGCCTTACCAATTGGCCATGCTGGCAGGGGCTGATGGGAATTGTAGTCCATGAACATCTGGAGAGCCGCAGGTTGCAGACCCCTGGCCATAGCAGGATGTTGTCTCTTATAGCTTTTGGGTCCCCCTAAGTTTGGCTTAGGGGCACCCTATGGCTACCAATCTTGATTCACCTTGATCTGAGATTGCAAATGCCTTAGCAGGCCAGGTGCTCCGGAGCAGCAGCAGCAGCAGAAGGCGATTGCTTTCACCTCCTGCATGTGAGCTCCCAAAGGCACCTGGTGGGCCACTGCGAGTAGCAGAGTGCTGGACTAGATGGACTCTGGTCCGATCCAGCAGGCTAGTTCTTATGTTCTTAAGTTTCCAGCTTCCTAGCTAGAAGTTTCCAGCTTCCTAGCTAGAATAATAGTAGAAGTTATGAAATAATACTAATATACAATATTAATTTTCAGCATATTCAAATTCATAGAACATAGACATGTAACAAATACTTACTGGAATGTGAACGGCTTTGTAAAAAACAAAAAGGATAGCACAATGGTCATTGCTTTTCTTCCCGTTGTTACTGCAGATGGGGAAAAGCATTAAAAAACATTCATTCTTGCTCAGAAAAACATTCACTCTTGCCCAGTTAAGATATGGTTTTATGAGTTCTACAGATAAGCTACTCAAACACAAAACCTCAGCTCCACAACTCAGTCAATCTTGAATGTTGCTGCCATGGATGGACGAGACAGTCTGTGGTGCAGAGAAAGTTAGTTGAGCTTGCATAAAATGAACGTGCAAGAAGTTTGCAAGGAGCAACATGTCTTTTTGTTTTCAGTTGCATTTAAATAGGAGTAATTTTCCCTGGACTGAGGCCCATATAGATCCTGCTTCATATCTGCAATGGTGAAAAAGTCTCCTGGTTTGGCTATATAAGTATGGGACAATTATCAAGGGAAATATATTCTAGTAACAACTTTACCATGCTGTAACCATGACTGGTAACAGCTGTATCAGCTAGACTTCCTCAGGTGGTAGGATACGAGAAATGCTTGAAGATGCCAGTCCCATGGATTTCAATTAGGGTTGCCAGGTACCTCCTTAAGGAACCATGGCAACCAGGGGAGGGGGGAGAATGAGACCTAGGCGATGTTATGATGATGTCACTTCTGGAAGCAACATCACCATGTCTCCAATTATGAGGGAGACACTCTGATATTTGGGCAAAAACTGCTTGTATCATAGAGTTTTGCCCAATTACCAGAGCGTTTCCCTTGTCATTGGTGACAGGATGATGTCACTTCCGGAAGTGACATAATCGTGCTGGGGATGTTGTGGTCTAGGCCCCGTTTTATGTCTGGTAAGACCCTTGCCAAACAGCTGGACAGTGCTGGTGGGAGGGGGGGTCCAAAATGGTGGGGATCTAGTAACCCTCATTTCAATGCTACTGATACATGGTCTCCAAAGGGAAAGACGGAAGGAGAAGGAACTGGAGATGACAGCTTGGAAGTCACTACAATTGATCCCTAGTAACTTAACTACCCAATACAAGAGTTGTGAGCTTAAATAGGGTATGTGTGTGTGGGCAGCATTTAAAATCAGCCAAGCTATGATTTAAGGCAACATGTGTTTATTTTTGTGGTTCCTGTATTTTGTGGTGCCTGTAATATGGAATTGAGAAAAAAATTTAATTTTAAAATTTATTAATATTAAATCACAAGTCCTAACTAGCACAAAGAGGTACTTACATTACAATAAGAAAATAATTCAGTAATTTAAATTTAAAGGACTGGTTCATTAAAAGGCAGATGATTTATTTAACTGTGCAACTGTCCTAATAAATACAGCTGCATGCTGGGTGGTTACTACAGCTCCAGATCATGGTAGCTTCCCCCTCATCAGCGCTTTTAAGCTTTAGTGCTATCAGGCAGACTTCATGGATTAAGGGACCATGCATTGGACCAGCAGTGGCATAGGAGGTTAAGAGCTCGTGTATCTAATCTGCAGGAACCGGGTTTGATTCCCAGCTCTGCCGCCTGAGCTGTGGAGGCTTATCTGGGGAATTTAGATTAGGGTTACACTCCCACACAAGCCAGCTGGGTGACCTTGGGCTAGTCACAGCTTCTCGGAGCTCTCTCAGCCTCACCTACCTCACAGGGTGTTTGTTGTGAGGGGGGAAGGGCAAGGAGATTGTAAGCCCCTTTGAGTCTCCTGCAGGAGAGAAAGGGGGGATATAAATCCAAACTCTTCTTCTTCTTCTTCATGGTGGAATTCCCTTGCAGGCACAACAAGGTCAGCAAAATTATTTTGCTCAGCCTGGCTTCTAGTTTTCTGCTTCAGCAAAAGATTTTGTAGTGACAAAGACCTTTTATGGGACCTTTTACCGGGCTTTCACTGTGTTGTGTATCTGTCTCATTACGTTACAGTCCGCTGCAATGAAATAATAGGCAGCTATGACACAGAAGTTTTTTTTCCCTTCCAAGAGACAGACAAAGCACTTCTTTATGGATGCGTTAAATATTTTATCTCAGTTTTAAAAATGAAAAATGGAGGCACAAAAAGGTGAAGTCGTTTGTCCAAGGTCACCTAGGTGTTTGTTGTCAGAACTAAAACCAGAGCTGAGGCTTTCTGATTTAGAAGAATAATACTATTCGTCCTCACCTAAAGCAAGGATGGGGAAATGCTGAACACCACAAGAGGAGCTGACGAACTCTTTCATGGTGCAGTCTACTATGCACCACCCCCATCCCCAGACAGTTCCTTGCAGAGACAGTGAACTGTTGGGAGCAACATGGGGTGCCTGCAAAGGCAGTGGGCGATTAATAGACATCTTGGCTGAATGGTATCCAAATACCCTTTGGATCAGCTGAAGGAAAGTTAGGAACCAACTGAGAGTATTGTGGTTTATTGTTTTAAAAAGGAGACAACTGAAGAAGAAGAGTTTGAATTTATACCCCACCTTTCTCTCCTGTAAGGGGACTCAAGCTGGCTTACAAATTCCTTTCCTTTCCCCACAACAGACACCTATCTTGCGAGGTAGGTGGGGCTGAGAGAATTCCAAAGAACTGTGACTAGCCCAAGGTCACCCAGCAGGAATGTAGGAGTGTGGAAATACACCTGGTTCACCAGAAAAGCCTCTGCCACTCAGGTGGAGGAGTGGGGAATCGAACCCAATTCTCTAAATTAGAATCCACCTGCTCTTAACTCTGACTATTGTCTAAACTTTGTGCAAACAACCTTTGTAAGTGACAGTACTGGGCCAAAGCCAGAAGTTGGACACTTCTAAAATACTTTACCTTTTGCCACGTGAATCTGTACAACTATTCACAAAATCAAAAAGCAGTAGATAAACTAGAAATAATTTGACCAGACAGCAGGATTTTAATAAGTTCTACTAAAATATGAATTATGGAGTACCTGTGACAGCCAAGAGAGCCCCAAAGATTTTAATCAAAGCCAGAACAAAGGAGATTCCAAAATACCCAGTCAAAGAAAACAAGAATGCGTAGCCATATGTCTGAGCTGGATGCTGCAAGAGCAACAACAAAGAAAATTGTTAGGAAAATGAATAATAAACCCTGAGGTACTGCAAAATGAAATAAAGTCTTGTAATCAACTGTTTGAACTAAAACAGAAAAGCTCTCAGCATTCAATGATTTTATTTAATTCTGATTGAATAATGGAGAAAGTAATAACAAAATTATAAAACACACTTGACTTTTCAAACGAATGTAACTTTCTGATGAGGTTGCCTCATGTAAGAGATTTCAGGCTAAACAATTGGCATTAGCTGATGAATCACACAACTTATCAGTTTCTTACTTTAAATACATGCGACTTTCAAGCAGCGCTAAGGATGGCCAAACGACATTAATAGTTTTTTTTTTTCAAACAAGTAGCCATACAGTATATAACAAAAATTGTATCTTTCTTTTAATTAAAAAAATTAATGTGTTTACCTTTGAACAAAACGTTACTGCAGGGGTTAAGCCATTAGTGCAAGTCAGTCCCAACAAAATGTACAGGAAACCTATTGAATAGGAATACAAAACCTGCAATAGTTACAAAAACAAATTATTTTAATTTTGCTGCATTTTAAAGAGGCCATGAAATCGCGTGCTTTGTGAGAATATTCCCTTTGATGGAACAACACCTGTTACTTTGGGAAGTAACACTTCTCTAGCAGATTCTGGGACATTTCACACAATTAACTGAAGAGCTCTCTGTTTCAGAAGGACTAACTACGCTTCATCTGAAAATTAACACACTGACACAGTGTGTTAACACAGAAAATTAACACAGTGGGGTTGCCAACTCCAAGCTGGGAGATACCTAGAGATTTTGGGATGGAGAAGGCGGGATTCAAATAATTTAACAACTAGTTGTTTACAAGCACCATGTTAATAACCGGTTCTGCTGAAGTGGTGCGAACCTGCTGAATCCCACCACTGGGACGGAGGTTGAGGAAGGTGGGGTTTGATGAGGGACTTCAATGGGTTATATAATGCCATAGACTCCGCCTTCTAAAGCAGCCATTTTCTCCAGGTGAACAGATCTCTATTACCTGGAGATCGGTTGTAATCCCAGGATATCTCCAGCTACCACCTGGAGGTTGGTATTTGGTATGCATGCCCACACACTCAAAAGGCACTTTAATGCACCAAGGCTGATGTATGTGTGATGCAATACTTTGGAAAATGAAGAGCCTTGGTTCACAAGAACAGTAGCCCACTTGCGGTTAGGTATACACAGTTAGGCCAGGGAACAACCAAGAATGAGTGTTGCTCATATCTGAAAGCAAAGCAACACACTCAAATTAGTACTGCATTTTAAATAAATAAAGCAGGGGTACACTGATTACAAAAAAATATACGCTGAAGTCATACATTTCAAACCACTTGTTAGCACTAAATCAGAAATGGCACCGAAGGAAAATGGCATCAATTAGTGTGTTCTCTGAGTCTCCACACCTGAACTTACATGGTGCTATTTCCAAATAATTTTAAGACTGCAATGTAGTCACTCAATTTAGAGAATGGTGAACAGTACTTGGCCCCCTTTAGTACTAGAATGGCCTTTACATGGTTATCAGTAAAGTATGAAATCTATACCCCCCGCCCCCCCGGTAGAATTAACTGCTTCCAGGTGGGACCTTGGGATCCCCCAGAATTGCAACTCATTTTCCAATTACAGAGATCAGTCCCCTGGAGAAAATGGATGCTTCGTGGGGGGGGGGGGCTCTGTAGCCCGCTTGTACACCTCTGAAGTCTCTGTCTTCCCCAAGCTCCACCCCCAAATTCCAGAAGTTTCCCAACCTGGATCTGGCAATCCTAACCCCACGTGATCATTTGCCAACACAGCTTCGGAGAAAATTATATTTCTGACAAATATGCAGATATGCACGTTATGAAGCTGTAAATATAGTCACGAGTAGTGAGCCGAACAACTCAATGACAGCAATCCTTGCTTGAGCAAGACTAAGAATAAAATGATGCAATGATGTCTTGTGAAGTTGTGCATTTGAATTGATAACGTAACTGCTAATGTTGCAAAGAAGACCCCTTTAGATTGCTGAATTTCTATAAATTTATGTTGGAAACCAATGCATTTTAAATACTTTATTCTGTTTCTCGTGCTATGCATCTTGGCCAGAGGAAAAACTACTAGTGTAATAATGGGCAGGCAGGGATTTTCTGAGAGCATGATCAGATCATTAATGACAATAGCAATTAACATTTTGACAATGAAGAATGCTGACAGGAAGAAAGTTGATTCATTGGAAATGTGGTGTTGGAGAGTATTATGGTAAAAGACAAATAAGTGGGTTCTATTTCAAATCAAACCTGAACTCTCTCTGCAATCTAAAATTACCAAACTGAGGCTATCATAATTTTGTCAAAAAAATTAACTGGCAAGGATAATAATGCTAGGAAAAGAGGAAGATCCAACAAGAGATGGATTGACTCAATCAAGGAAGCCAGAACCTTCAGTTTGTAAGACTTTAGCAAGGCTGTTAACAGTAAGATGTTTTGGAGGTCGTTAATTCATAGGATCAGCAGAAATCAGAAGTGACTGGATGTCACACAGTTTAACACAGAAGACAGCAGTGCACCAGAATTCCATATCCTGACACCTACTTAACAGAATGACAATACAAAATGGAACTTTTACCATTTCAGAGTTTGATCCATTGTGCAACTTCATAGCTTTTTCCTGTACATTTCCTATCACTGCGTCTGCACAGAGAGCAAGAGATATAAGGACCACACCTTGAAGGAAGCAAAAAAAGAGAAAGGAACACATTTCAAACACATAGTATGTTAACAAACAGCAAACTGCAGGAAGGATCCTATTCATTTTGAGTCCCCCACTGACTTTTCTGGCTTGTCCGTCCCCCTCCCCCCACTGACATTTTCCTTCCCTTTTTGTCCCCCACCCCCCAGTTTTTGTCACTTCTCTCTTCTTGGACTGTAACCCTTCTCCTCACTCCAGCTAAAGAACAAAAAAAGCAACAAACACTGTCCAATTAATGTGTCCTGAACCATGGCTCTCCTAACACATTCTATCTGTAGTTTGAGAACTGGGGTGGGGTTTGCAACAGAGAACAAAAGTCCCTTACGCATGCATAGTTCTTTGCAAAAACAGATGTGGATCCAGGCTTCTAAAAAGAAGCAAGGCCATTTCCTATATATTTCATCACCATTTCCTATATTTCATTATCACTTGCATACTTTTAATTATTACAGAGGAGTATCTAATGTGTACAAATGGTGTGAGGGATGATAAATGGTGCAATGGAAGGCGGAACCCACGAAAGACCTCTTAAAGCCTTTTTAAAATTACGCTGTCTTCTCAGGTTTTGATAGATCATCTTTGCTATTGTAGACAAACCGGGGGGGGGGGGGGGATTGGACAGAAACTCTTATTGTCATCACTCCCCCCCCCCTGCATTTCAGAATGTATATTCTTCCAAGGTCCAAGGAAGCAGTCATTACTGTCTTTGCTGTCAATGTATTTAATGTATGAACAGAATTCTTAGTACTGTGTGTTTCTTTAGGTTTATTTTTCCCTTTTGCACAATAATGTTTTCCATGTTCTTCAATGCTATTAAAAGAGCTTTAAATCTAATTTTCCAATGTCTGCCGGACACACTACTGGTAATATTGTTCAAGAGCCAATACTTTAAACTCACTCAGCTTTTATGTTTATAACATTTGTATCAGCAAAAATTACAAGTTCCGTTTAACCTCCAAGCACAGTTTTGTCACCTTGGGCAAAACTGTCACATGTAAATAGATTTGCCCTTGACAATGTGAATGTTTAAAGAATTTTGATTAAATTACATGAGTCAAAAAATGCTTTGGCTAAGAATCATACAAACTTGGGTGTAAATGCTGTCACTAAATGTGATTATAAAGTAGTAGAAGAAAATCTAACATTATATAGAGGTCAACATTATATAAAGCATTATCCAGATTTGCTAGCTTAGCCCAAAAAGCTGACAATAGGACATCCCGGTAGTTTACGGCTGCCATGACTTCACAAACTACACAATTGTGTAGCCACTGCAGGAACGAAAAAACTATGTTGTAATCAGAAAATTTTAGCTAGATGTCCGCTTTCACAAAAATCTTAATTCCTGTAAACATTCATTTCCGACAAAGAACAGGTTTCTTTAAGACTTTACCTGTCAAGTTGAAATTTGGTGCAACTGTGCTATCAGCAAGAGTAAACCATATCAAGCCCAGACTCATACATATTGCGGCAGAAACATCGGCGACATTATAACGTTTCCCTATGCAAGAAAGAAAACAACAGGACTGATGAATCAGTAGAATGTTTGGTATTTCCATCTGCTCTTTAGCACATGGAAGCCAGGATCAAGGCATCCTGCAGGCCCCATGTGAGCAGCTGGAGGGATGGTGGGTTGGGCTCCAGACTCACCACTGGTTTGGCAGCAGTAGCAGTATCTGGCAAATTGTGGCTACTGGAAACATCAGTGTTGGTGCCCCCAAGTACAGCACAGCTCACCTGGTCTTTGATGTCAGTAGGTATGCTGGGCAGTGGGCGAGATGCCTGATTGGTGGCAGTGGCAGCTCCCAGTCAGGTACGTCAGGCAAGAGGGCTGCCAGGTTCAGGTCAAAGGCCAGGATGGGAACTGAACCCAGACTACTCCCACAGTGGTAGCATGAGGAATAGCAGCATTGAATTATTGAAGGCTTTCACAGAATCAATGGGCTGTTGTGGATTTTCCACGCTATGGTTCTGTGTTCTAGTACTTCTAGCTCCTAATGTTTCGCCTGCATCTATGGCTTGCATCTTCAGAGGTATATCATGACAAGGTGTGTGTCAGGGGCTGGCGGGACGAGCTCCTGGTGGGGACACCAATGCCTGTGCAAACCCCAACGGCCGCCCGTCTGTCCCTCCGACTCACCGGGCAACCTCGCGGGCCTGAAGGCCGAGGGAAGACGCATCCACCACTGCGCCCGACGGCCCCGCCGAAAGTGGGAGACGAAGCCTCGGGGAGACCCAGTGATACCAAGATGGCCGTCGGGGATCCCAGCCTGACCCCGCCCTCTGGAGAACGCCTAAGCCTCAGCCAGCAGAGCAGGGCGCAGGCTAAGAAGGAGGGGGCATGGTCTGGTAGGGCCAGGGGAGGGACCCGCAGCAACCAAGCTGATTGGGTCTGAGGGCTGGGGAGGAATAAAAGGGAGAAAGGGAGGGTGGAAGGAAAGACATGGAAGGGAAGGAGAGGGAAGAAAAGGCAGGGAAGGAGGAGGGTGGAGAGAGAAAGAAAAGGAGTAGAGAAAGTCTGCAGCAGGCTATAGGCCAGAGGAAGTGGAGAGGCCCACCTCTTAAGGAAGGGACAGGGTAGGCCCAGCACTCCGTGGAAGAGGGGGCGAGGAGGGACTCAGTTGCAAGGAAAGCTAGGGGCCTCCCCACCCTGTGACTACAATGACTAACCAACTTAGGGAAAAAACCCTGTCTCCAGGGGTGAGGACGGGCCTGACAACGCCTGGGAAGGGATAAGTGGGACAGACCCAAGGGCCCTGCTGGCGGCAGGGGAGGCAGGTCGCCACAGTGTGTTTTCCCCTGTTGCTCAGCGTGGAATGATTGTGTGTGGTGGGGTATATGTTTTTTCCAACTCACAGGGAGGTGAGGCACATTTGCATGTCTGGGTGTTCATTCACAATTGCTTTTGAATGTCTCTGGTTTTTGGTTTTGGTGTTTTTTAGTACTGGTAGCCAGGCTTTGTTGATTTTCAGACCCTCTGGGAGCCAGCTCAATGTAGCCAGTGTGGTGTAGTGGTTAGGAGAAGGTGGACTCTAATCTGGAGAACTGGTTTTGATTCCCCACTTCTCCACATGAGTGCCAGAGTTTTACCTGGTGAACCAGATTTGTTTCCCCACTCCTCCACATAAAGCCCGCTGGATGACTTTAGGCTAGTCACAGTTCTTTACAACTCTCTCAATCCCACCTACCTCACAAGGTGTCTGTTGTGGGGAGAGGAAGGGAAAGCCATTTGTAAGCCCCTCTGAATCTCCTTACAGGAGAAAAAGGGAGGTATAAATCCAAACCCTTCTAATCTTTTTTTAAAACTGTCTCTGTGTTTGTGGATTTCAATGGCTTCCATGTGTAATCTAGCATAGTAGCTATTCAAAGCTGCAAATAAACTCCCATCGTGTCTTCACAAGGTTTATTTACAGAAATGAGCATCATGAAAAAGCAAGAATAAAGCATACCTTGTATAAAGACTCCTCCTATCATAACTGGGATCAGTTTACAGCACTTGAAGATTACTTGTGTAGGATAATTCAGATATCCTAAGGAGGTATTTGATAAGCCCATTGTTCCCACTGTTAGAAAAGCTATCATCATGTAGGTTTTGCCTGGGATCCTGGGAAAAACAAATGAAGTTCTGTATTGAAAGCAAACAGTAAAACTAGCAAAAGGCTTTAAATACTATGACCAACAAAAAATACAAGTAAAAGCGGATATCCTTCATAGTTATCTATAAAAGTGCTGAAATCTAAGTATTTTTAATCTGAAATGGTGAAAAAGACTTTTTTCTATCGCAGGATCTTGAACAACAATTCAACTACCTAGTTATAGAACTTTTCATTTTTTAAAGCAACAAGCAGGAAGAGGCTAACAAACAAACCACTAGAAACACAATCCACCAGACGTGGTTTACTGTGCACCTATTCTTATTCTTTGGAATAGGAGTCTCATATCAATCTATTGAAAGGAAAGCAAGAAGGACCCAATCCCTGTCTCCAGCCAGGGAACAAGCCCCTCTGGTCCTCCAAATGGGATTGTTCCAAAATAACTTGGACTTTGAGTCTGGGGACTTCCAAGTAGCCTCCGGTAAATCTGACTACAAAATCTTGACTTCCTGAACCCTACCTATATATTCAACATGTATGCATTTTTTTTAAAAAAATGCAGTTGTGACCTATGTTTCCCTATAGAAAATTTCCTGTTTTCCTTTTCTAAATGCAGCTCCTTGTGATAAATTCGAATAACGCAAGAAGGAAAGCCTCCAGCCAGAACCAATGGTATTTGAAACAGACTGCTAGATCCCAAACTTCAGCAAAGGCTTCCATTGTACTTCTGACAACACACAGACTTCCTGAAACACTTGACATCTTAGCATGTGATTTTACTGGAATTATTTTATGTAGGCCGGCAAAGAAGGTTCATTTTACACACAAAGCAAATGGGAAAGGTGTGCATCTCTCTCAATATAAAAAAATCTTATGCGTGTATGAATGTATGTGGCAATTTTTGTTGCGATACAATTAAAGTTCACATGACACAATTTTCCATGTTAAGAGGTCATTCTACATCACATCCTTTTGTATTTGCACAAATCATAAACTGCTGACAAGTTAATAACAACCGGTATCTTAAAGGGACCTACAAAAACATCAGGGACAATGTTTAGACAGTGTTTGGAACTGACTGTGCTCAAGAGGTGACTCTACCTTACATTACAGTCTCAAGCAAAGTTATACCCTTCTCAGTCCATTTAAGAGATAAACTAAATGTGATGGTGGCCAAAGATCCATCCATGGGTGCTGACACCATTTTAGAAGCAGTTGTAGTTCTTTAAAAATTGCTATGAGGCCCCAATCTGGATCAGGAATGTTGTGGCCCCAAGAGCTCTTGCGCCCCCCGCCCCCAATGCATTTTCAGGGTCAAAAACAATACCCAGTGGGTCGTTTACTGAACTCTAAGTTCACTGAACTCTGCTTCGGAGTGCACTGTCAGTTTAGCAAACTGTGTTTAGCTTTATTGGACAGTCAAACAAACTACCTTAAGATGGGAGTCAAATTTAACACACTTAATGTTTTTATAATTTAAGGCACAGAGAATAATTATCATACCGTCTCCTTTTGTCTTGAATAAGCTGTAGCTCTATTAGTCCAAAAATAGAATAAAACCCAAATTGCACTAGAGTTAGGTACCATCCAAAAGGCTTAAACCCCTCCACTGAAAATATCAGTTCCTGGAGAAAAAAAAGACCCTATAGTCATATTACTTAGTTTATATCAGCATGCAACTTTTGAACTCAGTTTCATCAGAAGCTTTCTGTCTTTGCAATCAGTGATTTCCCCCTTTTTAAAAATGCAGAATTAGATAAAATAAATTATTTTTCACTTGGTATTGATTCAGGTGCTTGACATTTGAACAGCCGTTTCCCATTTAAAGAAAGCAAGACTAGAAACTAGGGCTACTTAGATAGACCACAGGAAGGGGCCCAAGTTTCTAGAAATGACAGATAAGATCCAACAGTTGTATCATGCTGAGGGAAGGTACTTTTATATTCCAACACTGTGATGCAACAAAATTTGATACTATTTTATCAAATAAACATCGGCCCCTTCCGCACATGCAGAATAATGCACTTTCAAACCACTTTCAATGCACTTTGCAGCTGGATTTTACTGTGCGGAATAGCAAAATCCACTTGCAAACAATTGTGAAAGTGGATTAAAAGTGCATTATTCTGCATGTGCGGAAGGGGCCATTATTAGTCTTTTTTAAAAAAAACTGTCAGCAGTATCAGCAGAGCGAGAAGAAGAACCAGCCCTTCTTCTGCAGTTCAGCTGGCTTAATGTAAAGGAATAATAATTAATTATAGTTGGCATCTCTACAGTCCACATGTGTATCTGCAATAGAGAAGGTCTATTTCACATGGAAAATCTGGGACTGTCATTGATGTCAGCAAGCAGGGGGAACTGAAATAAGATACATGTGTCCAGCATCTTGCTTACAATGCCCTGCATTCAATTACCAGCATAATGAGTTAGCTCTGATAAGCTAGCTTGGCACACACAGCGGTCAAAGGCCCCATTCTAAATACGATGCTGGCATGTGTAACTTCACAGTTAAATTCTAATCAATATTCTGGTTAAACAAGATCCCAGACTAGGCGGGGGGGGGGGGGGCTGCAACCAATTAAGAGTCTTTGTCAAACATATGTGTATGGTCCAAGTACTTGCTGCAGTCTTATGATCTATTAAACCAGTTTCTGATTCCCAGTATTAATCATTTGACTAACTGAATAAACTTAAATTTGCACCCCAGCCTGAAGACTCAAACATGCCTGAAAATGCTCACAGAACTCTGTTATCTTCATTTGCACAAATGGAGGGGCCAGTTAGGTCTGCATACCTTTGTAGGTACGCAACATCCTGTAACACTGAAATGAATGGAGAAGCCTGTGCATCAGGAAGAAAATGCTGTAGGTAACATTGATAATTCTGCAGAAGGAAATACATACGTTATTATAAACATTAAATGATAGCACATACCTGTAGATATCCATAAATAAGATAAAATAGAAAAACTCCAGAAACGCAAATGAAAAACTGAATAAGTTTGCTAAATTTGTTGAGATTAATTCCAAGGACTATCACATCATCTACTGATTTGATATGCGGTGACATAACTTGGGATTTCGAAGGTATACTGATAGATACATGTTTCCGAGAGGAATTGAATTTCAGATCCATGATTCCTCATTTGCTGCATTCGGTGATAATGAAGTTTTCTCTTTATTTGTCTAGAAACTGAAAACAACACAAAATCATTATTTTGTTATTCACATTGTGAATGAAAGCCACAAATGAAAGCCATGCAAAATTTTCCCCCTCCAAAGACATATTCATTTACAAAATCCCTATTTGCTTGAAGACAGTATAAGGATATTTTAAATTCCGGTAAATTACAAATCATTATATTACAGCAGGATAACAAAAATAAGTTCCAGAGCTGGTTAACTTGATTCAACATAACACTACTGACATCCAAAGTTATATAATCCTAGTGCAGTGTTTCCCAACCTTTTCGAGGTCAGGGTACCCTTGACCTCACTCTTCGTATCTCATGGTACCCCTGCCGCCACCCTCCACCTTCCCCTCCCATTGCCCCTGCTTGCTACACATCCCACCTTCCCCTCCCAGGGTGAAGGGAAGCACTGGGGGTGGTGGTGGCTACTGACCTTGTGGCAGGCCCTGCCCCATGGGCCAGCTCCGTGTCCTTGCTGGCGCCGGTGGGAGACACCACAAAAATGAGGGGGGGGGGGCGCGGTAGTGTTGCCGCGGTACCCCTGGGACATGCTCACGGCACCCCAGGGTACCACGGTACCCTGGTTGAGAATGGCTGTCCTAGTGAGTACATGCACAGAAATGATATACGGTAATTCTTAGCTTTCATGAGCTGCAAGATGTATTAATTCATAGACAACTTCTTCCTCTCTTAACACATATAACACTCCTATCTTAGTTCAACATTTCCTGACTGCAACATTCATATTATAGTACAATGGTCTGAAAAGAAACAGTTCAAGTTGATTAATTAACATGGCTGTTACAACTTTGCAACAGGCACACAATGCAAATCATCCAGTACACCCTATGTTAGATAACAATTCCTCTTTCACTACAGCTCTGACCCAGCTGCAGTCTTTTAGTTGTATTTAGACCAAAAGTAACTTTGTGCACATTCATGCCTGCTTGTTTGGGAGGAACATTTGAGGAGTTAAAATTTTGTTTTCTTCCATCTTTTCCTGCAAGCTGACTTGCAAGGGCTTGGTAGAGTCAAAGGGCAGATTAGAAAATAGCTAAATAAACAAACCGGAGGAACGATGCAAGAAAGAAGGAGTTTATTTCACAGAATGTTACATGGAGATGCCAACCCAATATTGCTTCACGTGCTCAGCAGAGTACCTTGCTGTGTAAGTTTGTCCACTAGTAGCCCATCCAGTCTGAACATGCTGCTCAGCCAGTCCTCTCTAAACGTTCAAATCAGCAGCTTGTTGAACGAGTAATTAGTAATCCTTATATATAATTGCCTATGAGATGGACTGTCCAACACTGGTCACCAAAAGCCACCTACAGTCCAAACCACAGCAGAAAGTTCCTGGTTTAGGTCTTGTTTCCAGCATAAAATCACCAGTTTCACTCATTACCTTCAATAATGTATAAAATGCATTAATGCATAAAATCACCAGTTTCACTCATTACCTTCAATAAATTACTATTATTAGTAATTTATCTTAAAGGGCAGTTGTATAGTGTAGGACAGTAGGACAGCAGCATAAAAGAAGAGATTTTCAAAGTAAAAGGCCATTCTGTATACAGGAGTGTTTATCAATGTTTTGGACAGGTATACCACAAATCAGATAGTATTACCTTAACATTCACCTATAATTGTCTACAGAGAGAGGCTGCATCACAGAACCATCAAACAAAGCTGTGAAAAAGGTGATTTGTGTTTCACAAAAATTTAAACAAGGCTGTGAAAAAGGTGACTTGCGTTTTACAAAAATTAATTAGGTTGCTATCTAAATTAAAAATAAAATTACCACTCGAGAGTATTCCCTCATAGGATGGGGCAAACCACACTCACCTTTCACATAATAATTAACAGCAATTGGTAGGTTGGATCCAGACTAAATTTTCCATCGGTAGAATGGAACTTCCCAGCCTGCCTAGTCCCAGTGTAGCCCAATAAACTGCACAAAATGCTGCTTCTGGAGAATATTAGATCCCAAGGAACGGTATGAAGAGTGTTTGCAGCAGGATGGGTGAATCAGTGGAAATTGCAAGTTTAGTCAGTATCTAGTTCAATGATATACTTGCTATTTATAAAGGGAAAAAAAACCTTTTTGCATGTTGAAATCAACACTGGTGTTAAAAACCCACCAAATAATAGAAGCCCCACCTGTAGCTTTAAAAAACAAATGCTTTCCCAGTGGCCATTGTCAGGGTTGCTAAGCAAACAGGATTGCTAAGGTATACACATTGGTTTCTGTCAGTGAAAGCAGGGGGCGGGAGCAAGGACCGTTCAAGGGCTGTTTTGGCCTTTGAGGGAGGAGTCATTGGAGCCGGCCTGGCAGAAAACAGCAGGCAAACTGTTACCACTAGGCTTGCATATCACAAAAGCCAATGTACTGAAGTGGTTAGAATTGCAGACTATGATCTGGGCCACTCTTGTCTCATAATAGAGGAGGACTTGCCAGACCAGGCAATAGTCTTATAAAGTGTCCACTTCCAGCAGAATATCCCCTGCTTCTGCATTCATATATTATGTTGAAACAACCCTAAAAACTACTAAGTCGGAAGCTGTTGCTATGTTTTTACTCTGTGTACTACAAGATGTGCAATAATGACCTTCTTATTGTATTTGGAATTCTTGACACACATGGTTTTATGCCTAATAAAGGTTTTGGATTGGACTGGATTGGTTATACAAGGCATGATGAAAAATTTCAAGAGTGAATGTAGCAATAAGGTTGAAAACACTGATAGTTTAACTCCAGTATTGTTTATTATACATTTGGTTCTGGTGGGTTTTCTGTGCTGTGTGGCCGTGGTCTGGTGGATTTTGTTCCTAACGTTTCGCCTGCATCTGTGGCTGGCACCTTCAGAGGTGTATCACAGAGAAAAGTCTGTTTCACACATGAAACAGACTTTTCTCTGTGATACACCTCTGAAGATGCTAGCCACAGATGCAGGCGAAACGTGAAACAGACTTTTCTCTGTGATACACCTCTGAAGATGCCAGCCACAGATGCAGGCGAAACGTGAAACAGACTTTTCTCTGTGATACACCTCTGAAGATGCCAGCCACAGATGCAGGCGAAACGTGAAACAGACTTTTCTCTGTGATACACCTCTGATGATGCCAGCCACAGATGCAGGCGAAACGTGAAACAGACTTTTCTCTGTGATACACCTCTGATGATGCCAGCCACAGATGCAGGCGAAACGTGAAACAGACTTTTCTCTGTGATACACCTCTGATGATGCCAGCCACAGATGAAGGCGAAACGTGAAACAGACTTTTCTCTGTGATACACCTCTGATGATGCCAGCCACAGATGCAGGCGAAACGTGAAACAGACTTTTCTCTGTGATACACCTCTGATGATGCCAGCCACAGATGCAGGCAAAACGTTAGGAACAAAATCAGCTGGTTGATCAACTGCACGGTTGTCTAAAGTAGACTCAAACAGAACATTCAAAAGTTCATTGGGAGGTCCATGGGGAAAACTATTTGGCTGCAGACCACACATTTCTCCTGTGAGATTCAACTACAAACCACAACTCCATACTGTGCAAGAAATGCTATAATCATGTGCAAACTCCCAAATATTCACAATACAAGTACTCAAGAAAAGATTCTGCATTTGAATCAACACTACTTAATGTCAGAACAAATGCATAACATAAATATGTATGATGCGAACAACTTATTCTGGTCTGACCTTAAATGCTCTGCCAAGACAAGCTACTTTGGCATGACAACATACAAAATAAGATTAAGCCACAGAATGCTTTCATACCTAAGAATTAGCTACTGCATTTTTACTGTTTAATGGTCTTTATGTACATTTTCTTGAATAGCACTATGAAGTAAGCCAGCATTATCATCCCCATAGTGAGACTGATAGACATCACAATTACCTTTTGTTTGCCCATTTAACTCTTATGATGGTTGATAAAAAAAGTTAAAGTGACATTAAAGGTAATAGAAGGGATGACATCCCTAGGAAAAAAATTTTATTTTAATTTTTTCATTTCAATCTTCTGTATAGATTGACAAAGAATAACTATATCTTTTAGTCACAATACAGGACAACACAGAATGAAATTAAGAATTTCAGCATGCCTTGCAAATGAAACAATATTTATATAAATGTTTTAGGACATGTACCAATTTTTTTTAGTGAAGAAATGATGCAATGAATCCATTTTCCCTATGCTGCAAGAATTATGTGTGGCTTTAATTTGTGCAACTATTTTGCCAGCAGTTCCTATGCTATGACTGAGAGCAACTAGTATCACACAGTTAAGAGTCCCAGATTGCCTCAGAACCACAGTGCCCATTTAAGCTATGTAGGGTTCCATTCTCCAGGTGGCAACTGGAGATCTCCCGTTATTACAACCGATCTCCAAGTTAGAGATTAGTTTCCATGGAAAAAATGGCTTTTTGGGGGGGGGGGGGATGGACTTGGTGGCATTACACCTGACTGAGGCCTCCCTACCCATGGGCTCCACCTCCAAATAGCTGAGAATTTCCCAACCCAGACCTAGCAACTCTAGCTAAAGTCCTCTCTTTCCTTTTCACCTCCTTTACTACATTTATTGATGGGGCAGATGCTCGGGCCAGGCTGGGGAGAACACTCGGGGATAGGATAACTGGATCACTTTGATTTATGACTGTTTCATTATGATTGTGCTTCCTACACACATAATATCATGTATAGTATCATACAAATGTATGTATATGTCATCTATGATGCCATAGAAATATATGTGTGAGAGGGAGATATGATATGAGTGCGTGAAATATATGTGATACATATCTGTTTGTAATAGATATAATGTGATATATATATCACATTACATCTATTACAGATATGTATCACATATATTTCACACATATATATATACACACACATATAAAATCATAGAAATATTATTTATATGTAATATAAATACTATATGTATGTGATATATCTGATATATCACACACACACCTCCTCCCTCTCTCTCTCACACACACACATACACATCTCATATATACATATATAAAATATATAACACATATATTAAGAAAGAAACATTGATGTCAGGATCTTCCTTCTGCGAAGAAGAGGCCGAGCAGGAAGTAGCGGGCAGCCCCCTCGCCTGGGCGTGGCCCACCCTCCCCGATCCCCGCCCATCCCCACGTACCAGGATCTTCCGGAAGTGGCCCCTCATCCGCTCCCCCCTCCCTCTCCAGCCAAGAGGGAGGCTTTGTCAGTACCTGAGTCCGGAGCGGCGCCCTCTTCGTGGCCGGGGGAGGGAGAAGCGGCAGCCTGGCCAGTCGGTCCCTCTCGCTCTCCCGCCGCCGCCGCCGCCGCTCCCCCTCACGCCGGCGTCCAACATGGCGGGGAGCGCCGAGCTCATCGAGCAGCCGCCGGCATCTTCTCTGTCGGCGCTCATTTGGCTTTGCCTGGGTCCCCGAGTCGCCGTCTGCCCGGGCGCCTCTGCCCACCTGTGTCGCTTCACCTGGCTCGATGCATCCTTTCCTGCAGGTGGAAGCGGCTTTGCATCGCGCAGCCGATCAGCTCTTCGTGGGGTCCCTTTTTCCCTCCAGAAGGGTTCACTGTGTAAAAATAAACTCGAGTCTTCCGTCAGTAGAAAAAACAATGTTTTTCTCCCTTAACTTACTTTAGAGGTTTTTTCAAGCATTGCAAGCCGTGTGCGCGAAGCATGATGTACCCTTTTGCGTTCTTACCGCGCTTTTTTATTGATTCATGTCCAAATGCGCTGAATGCTTTTTTGAAATAAAAAATACAACATTCATGCCTCTAACAAAATGGACTGAAATCCACAGAAAAAAACTATGCTAGGATAGAAAATAGGTAGTCTTTAAGGTGCCACAAGCCTCTTGTTTGTTTTCTTGTTGCCAAAGACTTAATACGGCTATCCCTGGAATAGTGGATGTGTATATATTGCTCTGTGTCTTGGATTTCTTTGCATGTGTGTGTGAGGCAGGGCTTTTATAGATAGCTACAGGCTCGGCTGCTTTGAGGTATACTAAGGCTGAATTTTTAAGGGTAGTTTGCTAGTTTTATTATCATAATAGTGCCTGCTATTTTAGTATTGGATACACAGCTTTTGTCCTCTATGGAACTCCAAATGACTTTTTTTTTTAAAATGAAAAAGATTGGGGTGCTGTGTGGTTTCCGGGCTGTATGGCTGTGTTCTAGCAGCATTCTCTCCTGACGGTTCGCCTGCATCTGTGGCTGGCATCTTCAGAGGAGGCCATCTTCAGAGGAGGCCATACAGCCCAGAAACCACGCAGCACCCCAGTGATTCCGGCCATGAAAGCCTTCGACAATACATGAAAAAGATTCTTATGAATCCGAAAGATGTAGGAGAAGCCAAGTTTCACAACAGAGATGCAGTTAACAGATGTTCCTGGATGTAATTTGTTTTTAATTTACTGAGAATGAAAGGGAATGCTAAATAATGTCACTACAAATGAGCGTTGAGGCAATTGCTCAAGTGACTTTGGAGCTAGTGCTTCTATTATCGGAGTCAACAATTGTAATAGAATGCATTTAATAACAGCAAGAACTTTCATAGGGTAAGTGGACTCCATCTAAGAAATAATAACTGGGTTAACTTGCCCTTTTGTGCTTGTTTGTTAAGTAATAGGGAAGACAATCTCAGTTCCAGGTCTTTCGTCCCACGACTCTACCAGTACTGTCAGTTCTGACAGCAATGCATAAATTCTTTGCTCCAGCTTCTACGACCCCATTTCGCACAACCCCCACAAGTATATGTCCATCTCTCACAAACTTCTTGGCTTCAGTCCTTTCTCAGACCTCATCTTCCTGTTTCCATTCCCTCTTTGTCTACCTTTCCAGAAAAGGTAATTGTTTCCTAGGTCACTCAGAAGCCTGTGAGTGATGTAGTCTCTTAGGCTCATTCCGCACAGGCAAAATAATGCATTTTCAAGCTGCTTTCACAACTGTTTTTGCCATTCCGCACAGCTTTAAAGAGCCCTGAAAGCAGCTTGAAAGTGCATTATTCTGTGTGTGCGGAATGAGCCTTAGGCATTCCATTACAGGAAGAAAATTATTTGGACCAGGAGTAGCTGTGATTGTGCCCTTAACATCTCAGAGCAGGAAGGAAGTGGAGTAGGTAAACCTGTTGTGATAAAAATGAAAAGTGGAAGGTTCAGGTGAGCCATGTGTGTTTTTGAAAGAAAAAGAATAAAGATGGGGGTAGGGTGACTCAGATATCATTTTCGTCAGTAGAAGAGTAGATAATATTCACAGGTTGAAAAATTGTCCATGGTTAGCTATGTTAATAGCCTGTTATGGAGAAAGGGGGAAAGGTTTCTTGTAGAGTAGCACTTCAAACAGATTTGTTGTAGAATGGAGATTGTGGTATAACTTATGGCACAAGTACGCTAAGTCTTTAAGGCGCCACAAGACACGTTGTTAAGTTTTGGTGAGAAGGCATAAGGAGTTTGAAAGGATTATTTATACATTTTTGGATGTTATGATAACAGGATGTGCATATAAAGCTGCTTTTAAAGAAACTATCCTTTATTTGTGCAGACTTTTCAGGCGGGGGATCCAGAAGATCTCTAAGTTCACTTGGTGTCTACTAAGATAAAAGTTTCAAGTTTTTAAGACTAATCTTATTACTACTCCCCTTTAATTAGTCTTAAGGGAACAATGATGTCATTTTCACATTTGAGTGATTTCTTTTGCTGAATTAGTTATTATTTAGGGTCAAGGCATTCTGTTCACTCTGCTTTGTGGTAGAAAATTGTTTTTACAGCTGGGAATTAGGTAAATCAAAAATGCACTCAAAAGCAATACATGATATTTATGACTAAACAAGCAAAATTATTTTCTGCTTGTTTAGTAATAAATATAATCTATGGTTCTAACTGGAATAAACATGGTGCAATAAATAACGAGCTGCTGTGTGCTTGCTAACATTTATTTTTCACGGCAGAGCAAATTTGCTTTAAAAGCTATGTTACGTTGTAATTATAAAAATACATCTTCATTTCTACCTTATGCTATAGACGTTACATGTGTGCATGAATACTAGAGTGTTAACAAATATTAGTTGTCATGCAACTGGTAACACTGTTAAACCAGGCTTTGCATTCAGGTGGAAATTAATGGCTGCAGATGAATTACATGGAAATCTGTCTTCAACATTTGGAAAGCGATGACAACAGAGCCTTGGGGAGGTGCTGTAAAACCCTGAACCAGTGCCTGGAGGTGGTCTTGGAGGGGATGTAGGCTAATAAACTGAAATTTAATCCTGATGAAATGGAAGTACTACTGCTAAGGTCTGACCCTGAACTGGATGGGTTGCACTCCCGCGGAAGGAGCAGCTCTTGGACTCAGGCCTACTGCTGGGGACCATACTGCTTTCGCCTTGACCAATCTCCACTGACTCTCAGACTGATTCCAGGCACAATTCAAGGTGCTGGTGTTGACCATTTAAGCCCTATATGATTTGGGATTAGGGTACTTGAAGGGTACTTCCTTATGAACCTACCAGGGTGCTACAGTCATCGTCAGAGGCCCTGCTTTAGGTGCTGCTGCCTTTTAAGATTAGTTGGGTGGCAACCCAGAGAGGGCCTTCTTAGTCATGGCACCAAATCGTTGGAACTCTCTCCCCAGAGAGATGTGACTGTCGGTGAAAATTTTTAAAATTTTGTCTGGCATTCCCTCAATTATCCTTTCTTATTGCCCTATCCTTTAATTGTTTTTTTTTAATTTTGTATGTTTATTTTAGTTCTGGTTTTAATTGTTTTGATGGTGTGCTTTTGTTTAGTGTCAATGGCTTTCAAGATGTGTTTTTATTATGTATATTTTGAATGTATCAGCTTCCTTGGTGGCCCTGATGAAGGCAGAAAGGTGGGGCCTAATTTTTGTAAATCAATAATGCTTACTGAGAGCCAGCGTGGGGTAGTGTTTAAGAGCAGGTGTACTCTAATCTGGAGAAGTGGGTTTGATTCCCCACTCTGCCACTTGAGCTGTGGAGTCTTATCTGATGTACCATGTTAGCTTGTGCACTCCAACACGTGCCAGCTGGGTGACCTTGGGCTAGTCAACTCAACTTCAACTGACCTTTATTAGGCATACCCACAAGAAATAAAACAGAGTACAAAACAGAGCAAGAAAAAAAATCTACACTCTTCTTAAAGCAAAACTTGAAACCAGGACAAATCACATCAGGCCAAAAGTGAAGAGGTGAATAAGCTTCCCTTATGATCTTATCTTGATCACCTCTAACAAAAATTCAGCCTTGGGCTAGTCACAGTTCTTCGGAGCTCTCTCAACTCCACCCACCTCATATGATGTTTGTTGTGTGTATGTGTGTGTGTGTGGGGGGGGAGGAGATTGTAAGCCCCCTTGGGTCTCCTTACAGGAGAGAAAGGGGGGATATAAATCCAAATTCTTCTTATTATTATGTGGGGGATGGGGAAGAATCCCATTGAATTCAGTGAGAGTTATTTTCAAGAGAACATGCTTAGAGTAAGACTGCATGGTATATCAATTCAGTGTAATTTATTGGCTGGTTTATGAGCCATCCTAGGCGGACTCTGATTCAGTGCCTGTGACTATCTGTTCATTCTGACTGTTCTTCTCCAGTGTCACTTTTAGTTTATAATATTGCGTATGAGAACATTGCCACATCCCTCATGTAATATTTAGCATTAATTCTGCCAGTGCATTATGTCCATGACCTCTACAAGCTATCAAGTGTAGCGGAGACATACTTTGGCTGAAATCCACAGTTTGCTAGTCCGGACCAAAGGGGCTGTTGGAGTGGCCCCTTCGCCCAGTACCTTGCATTTGAATAAGCAAGGTGTTGAAATGTGCATTTTTGTATTTGTTTAATGAGGAGAGCATCTCATTTATTTTGCAAAGGGGTCAAGACGGAAGCAACTCCATGCATGTGGGTCTGAATGTGCATTCTCCTGCTGTAAGCTTCACATCGGGATTTGTCAAATAAAATTGCATTCACGGGCCTTTAGGATTTATTACCAGAAAAGTTGTTGGGGTAGAGGTAGCAAGCAACAGGGGTCCACGAAACTAGATTAAATATGAAGGCATGATAGGCTAATGAATTCACATTTTTATTCTGTACATAATTCATTCCTTGTGAATGATTAATTATTCCCCGTGCCTTTTTTTTTTTCTACGGGTATTTGAAGATAAACTGTTTGTCGAAATTAATGTGCTGTTGGTGTACAACGTTCAGGACCCCTTAAGAACTTAAAAAGCATGAATAAATGGGTTCCAATTACCACCTCACGTAAGTAATGGGCTCGCGGTACTTACAGGATTGGATCTGTTCCTCGGGAGCCTGCAGACATTAGAAGCCCCCCCCCCCCCCTGATGACCAGCTTGCAGTGCCGGCATTATGGAGTGATTTTTACTTTACTGCCTTTTTCATCAGATCATCCCCTTCCTTTCCACACACAAGGTTAATTCACTCCTTGATCACATTATTTCCCCGCTGCTCTTTGACAATATAAAAATTCTGAGTGGACAGCTCAATCCCTCTTCCATCTCAGATTTGATTGTTATGGTATTGCCTGGCGTCCCTTGGAGGCCTCTAGCAGCCTTTGTTGCACTTTATGACACTTAAATGGCTGGGCTACTATTTCTCCATCTATTCACAAAATGCTGTTAATAACTCATTTCCAAAGAGGCCCTTCTTTATGTCGTGGCATTAAAGGATTTTTTATTAGGTGCCAGGCTAGGTGACACACAGCCCCAGTAACCAAAGAGTTAATTAATCTGTTGAAATTTATAGCCTTTTATACTGCACTCAGTGTGACAGTCCCTAAGAGAAACAGATACTATATTTACAACCCCGGCTGAAATATTCAGTAATATAGTCTGCATACTGACCCACTCCATCAGTGAATGCCTGTTGCTGGAGTAGTCATTAATCAACCAAGATGGATTTGTGTAATCTGTCTTCTTTCTTATTCCGGGATTCCAATAAATATTGAAATAATAATTTATTGATTACCCTGCAATATAAATGTGTAGTAAAGGGACCCAAGATATTTGCATGGTAATGCATTTTGAAAGCTCTTGGCATTCTGTACGTACGAGCAGGAAAAAACTGCAACACCTCCATGGCAGAAAAGTGTTTCGTGGGACACCAAACTGAACGGTATCAGGTGCAGAGGTCTTGCAGAGATAGCCTGGGATTGGATCGTATAAACTCTTAACAGTGGCATCGTTACTAGCAGAATCCTGGTGATAAAGTTATATGGCACAACTGGACCGTTATTTGTGTACTGTCCAAGCCAGTGGAGTGTGACGTTTTTGCATTTCTAGGTGCACACAATTGTCTTCCAGCTCCCCACACATCAAATATTATGAGGACACTTGACATAACTGAGTGCTCTGAGATTATATGGTTTAACGTCCTTTCTTTTATAATATAATAATCTACCTGTAACCCCACCCCTTAACTCACGGGCCCAGTGTGCTTGGATAGATGTCTATAAAAATCAGCACAGTTCAGGAAAGGGAATGAAGTGCATCATTACAATATTATTACTTTGCTTGAATCTGAGGTCTGCACTGCTTACAGTATAAGGCAGAACTATCCTTAGGGCTTGAAGCGGCTTCTGTAAGTGATGACAGATACCTGCTGCAGCTCATAAACATGGAAATACTACACTCTGACCAGCGGCAGCTCATCATTCGAACTTCACAGTGTCCAAACTCCTGATTTCTTTGAACATGGAAGGGGGTTTATTAAGTATAATATATATACACAATAAGCCATTTTGTTTTAAATGAAACATGATTTTGAAGCTTTGTCTGAGACTGTTAGTCCAAATGGATGCCAAAAGGGTTCATTTGTTTAACCCTATCTTCACCCATGGAGTGTTATAAAGTCATCAGTGCTGCAAAGGATGGAGACACAGTTATGGTGGAGGTAGAATGATTGGTTGGGTCCCAGACTGGTTGGATATCAGCTGCCTTTGCCATGCATACTTTATGGGCTTGAAGAAGAAAGGATTGGGCTGCATGTTATCTGGGCAGGACGTAAGACAAAAATGGGATATTTTTGGAGGGTGGGTTGAGCTGGTAAGGAATGTTTTGGGACTAATGGAAAGGGCATTGATTTGTGAGAACTCATCGGGTAATTAATAGGAAAGGGGTAAAGTAAATGGTTGAGAATGGATCACTGAATAGATAATGCATGTGGAGGGCAAATTAATTCAAGGTGAATTAATTCGTGGTGGGATCTTTGTGGGCAATTAACTGGTTGAATTGTGAGATGGATGTTGTATTAGATCTCAAGGTGTACTGCATCTCAAATAGGTGGTTTGCATTTTGTGGCTCTGATTCCATCTCTGCCTGGAACACAGCTTCTTGGGAAATAGATTAACCTCATAGCCTCACTGATTCCCTGTTAGGTGAAATGGGTGTTGTGTTGCTGCAGCAAATGTGGAGCTTTTTTATTTTAGATATTAATGCCCAGATAGGGACCCAAAGTGGTTTATAGTACCACTCTCCCTTCCTCTGTTTTATCCTCCCAATAGTCCTGTGAGGTAAATGAGACTGAGAGAGACAATGATTGGCCCGGCATCATTGAGTGAACTTCCATGGCAGAGCAGGGATTTAAAAATGTGTTTCCACAGAAACCGACACTGTAACCACTATACCAGTGGTGGCGAACCTATGGTATGGGAGCCAGAGGTGGCACTCAGAGCCCTCTCTGTGGGCACGCGCAAACAGAGTCACCCCCCTCCCCCACACATTTAGACTGGCCTGGGCTGCTGGGATCGATTATTAGCATTAAACCTAAGACTTAGTTTTGGGGAAGCAGTGTAGGTAACCCTGTTAAGCGCTGTTAAACCCCACTGATTTTCATGCAAATAATTAAAGGATCACTGGAATATGCTGCCACATTGGAATATGCTGCCACAGGAGGTGGTGATGGCCACTAACCTGGATAGCTTTAAAAAGGGCTTGGACAGATTTATGGAGGAGAAGTCAATCTATGGCTACCAATCTTGATCCTCCTTGATCTCAGATTGCTAATGCCTTAGCAGACCAGGTGCTCAGGAGCAGCAGCAGCAGAAGGCCATTGCTTTCACATCCTGCATGTGAGCTCCCAAAGGCACCTGGTGGGCCACTGCGAGTAGCAGAATGCTGGACTAGATGGACTCTGGTCTGATCCAGCAGGCTAGTTCTTATGTTCTTATGTTCTTAAAGCATGATCCTTTACCTGAGAGTAAGATCGGTTGCTGGCAATGGGGCTTGCTTCTGAGTAAACCCTCCTAGGGTCATGATTCACCCATTGGAAGAGTTGCACAGTTGCTTCAAAGCAAAGCCACTGACCACCACCAAGCTTTCTCCCGAGTAACACATGCCTCAGAGCCAACTGTTTTTTCTAAACTAAAACCTCAGTATTCTGGTTAAATTGCTGTGTTGGCACTTTGCAATAAATAAGTGGGTTTTGGGTTGCAATTTGGGCACTCGGTCTCGAAAAGGTTCACCATCACTGCACTATACGATGCTAGCGGAGTTCGGTTTCTAAGGGTCAGCAGAGGCGTAGCAAGGGGGGAAAGCACCCGGTTCACTGGTGTGTCCTCCACCCCCGCCCCCACCCCGGAACACCCCTGCCTCACACCAGAACGCCCCCACCCTGCCTCTGAACACCCCCGCCATGCCCCTGCCACGCTCCCACAGGGGTGCGTGCCCAGTGCACCCCCTGTCCTCTTGGAACTACGCCTCTGGGGGTAAGACTTTTTCCTGGCTATGCATTCAGCTTGATTCTCTGGACAACTCACTTGTCTCCATTCAGTCCAGGACTGTGCTTACAAAAATAGTCAGATTTGTCTCTGGAAAGTTTATGAGCAGGGAGTGAATGCGACAAAATCCCTTTGTTATTTGTTCCCATGTTCTGGTATTCAGGAAGAGAGAACGTATGTGTTCACATGTTGTGTGGACAGCAAGATTTTATCGTATCAAAAAGCACTATATATTCTTGACTGTCCACATCCTTGCATTATTTTAGCTTTGTACATCCCCTGTACCCTCAATAAATTATCAAATACTATAATTCATGAATTGGGTATAGTATTTAAGTCATCCAGTCCTATGGTGTGATGTGATAAAGACTGAAATATTCAGGTGTGAGAACTTATGACGCAGAATAGTGGTCAACCAAACATACAGAAAGGAATAACTATGGGTTTAATCATGTAGAGAAGGGTCAATTTTTGTTCGACTTTTCCTCATGCTGCTCCTGATTGTTTCCCTTTTTCCACAACAGAAGCATTTCAGTGGGCATTTTTGGCTGGTGTGGTAGCAAGCAAAGTTGCCCTTTCACGTATTGATCTTTTCAAAAGACTTTAACCCAAAATGTTTATATAGCAGAACTCTTCAGCCTTGTTGAACTGGAGGCCACTTTTGGAATTTGAGGATTGGCAGAGAGTGCCACAACCAAATGGCTGCCATGGAGGCTGGATCATGGAATCATGGGAAAACAGGTGGAGTCTGCAGCTTGCTGAGACCATTTTGCTGAACACTTTGAGGATAATCTCTTACACAGATGAAATCTCTCTTTATCTGTAAGATTAATTATCCTTCAGCATTTAAGAAATGAAGGTTGGTCATGCTTAGCGTTCAAGGTTATCTTCATTGCATCCACGAGCTGTCAATCTGATCCCTGCTTCCTGGTTCTCAATTCTGGAAAGAACTGCGACAGCCTTTGTTTTTATGGTTTTCACAAAAGGAGACCATATTGAAGCAATGTGGGTTATTGCCCGCTCTCTCTTTAGTCTAGAGTGATTAGCTCAGCAGGGACGACACTTTCCAGATGGCATTCCATCTACTATGTTCCTCTGCAGCTTGCAAAGGTGTCAGCAGGCCGTGATTTCCTCACTGTAAGTCCCTGTAAATCATCTGGAGATCAGTTGTAATTCCAGGTGATTTCCAGCCCCTTCCTGGAGGCAGGCACCCTTAGTTCCCATGGAGGAATTGGGTTCCTTACTTACATTTGTTTTTAGAATGCTGTTTTAATGTTTGAAGTGTGATCCACCTTCTGGACCCTGAGTTGGGTGCAGTGACAAAGGATGAGGGAACTGCGCCCGGGGCACAAACTGCCGGCGGCGCCCTCTCCCCGCCCCAACACCCCCGCCCCCACCTCGACATGCTTTCGCCTCTGCACGTTACTACAACGGCGGTGCCCGGGACAAGCCGCCCCAGATGTCCCCACTGCAGCTACGTGTCTAGTTGGGTGGAAAGGCAGTGTAGAAATGTTTCAAAATAAATAAATAACATCTTGGGAATTTCCGCAAAATATTAGGTATCCTCCTAGGATGAATGTAACTATTGCCAACTGGAGGGGATGCCCGGAGGGGATGCCTGCTAGGTTCTTCTGAAGCATGTACTGTTTCAGTGAAATTCCGTGCTTGGAGAAAGAAGCAAGTGGGTTATGAGGAAACGCATTGGAAGGCACCATGTTTGCCATGGAAACATTTTGGGAATTACTGTCATGTAGCATCAATGAAATGAACCTGATGAACATCAGAAACTTCAACTAAGTAATTGGGCGGAGTGGGGTGGGGCGGGAGAGGAATAATATTCTAATTTTGTCTCCAGGGCCTTCTAAGACCAATTTTTCATAAAGAACTGATGAAGAGTTTCTGCCCTCTGTAAGCCCTCTGACCAATCCTATAATATATATATATATATATATATATTATTTCATAATATTTTCCTGTTAAACTACATAGGCAGAAGCCACCTCTCATATTTTTGTGTGGTTAGCAGAGTGTCCAAGCTGAAAGCAGGCCCCAGGCAAAAGGTCTGGTTGCAAGATTAAATCAATGGATGAGTTACCCCAGCATAACCTGGAGGTCTCATTTTGTTTGTGGGCATGATCTTGATTACCACACCTTGCAAAACAAAGAATATGGAAAGCCACTTTAGCATCAGTTGCTGAATTTCACTATCTCTTTTAGCAACAAAGGGTTGCTTCTCTGCATCTCCTCCACCTTTGTTATGACTCCCAAACCACTCACCTTATCCTGATCTAAATGTCTCAGCTAAATCTGAATACTGAAGGCAGAGACTGTAAGAGTTACTTTGCATAAAGCCATTCTGTGCTTCCTGATATAATCTAGGACCAATTGACTCCCATTGTCCCAAGGTGTAGAACAATAGAAGAGTCGCTAATTAGCTCACCCAGCAAGCTCAGCATGGGAAATTCCAGAGAATTTAGAAAAAGGAAACTTAAAACTCACTTGTTCCCGCCTCTTCCCGGGGAAAAGGGTATGAAAGTTCAGCTCACCCCAACACATGTGCTCTTACTAGCCTGTACCTTCCTTGGTCTGGTCAGTTTGAGACACGATATCGTCCTTCGCCTGGATTCAGATGCTGGTCATTTGAATCCTTGCCTTCTACAAGATCTTCTTCAGCTGAATTTAGGTAACGTATTTCCCTGAAAACCCCCCTCCATTTCTATCATCCAATCTATCTTTAAAACCTTTTTATATCTTAGGAACTTGAATGTATGCGCTCTTATGTCTCACTGTGTGTTTGTATTTTTAAACAAATTTACATAAAACTTTTAAATTCAATTTGGACTCTTGTATTACTCTGTGGAATATCCATTGTCAGAATTCCTTCCTCGTATCATACAGTCTAAAAGATCTCCTCCTGGCCCCTCTCGCTGCCAACGTGAGAGCTCATTCCCCTTTGCTACTTTTAAAATCCTATGTGTGCTGTTATATTTTTAGCAGCTGGTGGAGAATCCCTTTAATAAAACCCCTACCCCTGTTAAGGCCATAACACCTCCTTTGCCGTATGCCTTGTCTAACCTCTAACTAACACAAATACAATTTGTTGAGAAGAGCAGGTACCACAGTTACATTCATTCACAGGCCATCAATGCAGTGTATTTTGAACTTCCATAACAACGTATCACAGTTTTTGGTAAATGCCTGTGATCCATACAACTTTGAGGTATAGATATGAGATTAAAGAGCAAAATGCTGTGCACAAATTTTTTTCTTCCAGCATCTTGCTGATAAGGTTAAGCAGACAATGAAGTGTAATTTCCTAAGGAATACAATTGATCACTTAAAATGACAGCCGAGAAGAGGGAGCATGATGGTGTAGTTAGTTTTATCTCCTCCAGAAACTGAAAAGTCAAAACAGTTCACTTTTCTTCATATCATGTACCCAGGAGTCTCATAGAAGCTGCTCTTTGGGCCGCTGGCTGAACTAAGGTAAGGGTGGGGCCCTGCCCTTCCATAGCCCCCCCACTACAGAACTAATGGGGAAGGGTGGGGCAGGGCAGGGGGTGGAGCCCTGCCCTTCCGTAGTCCCCCCACTATGGAACTAATGGGGAAGGGTAGGGCAGGGCAGGGGGTGGAGCCCTGCCCTTCCGTAGCCCCCCCTATGGAACTAATGGGGAAGGGTGGGGCAGGGCAAGGGTGGGGCCCTGCCCTTCCGTAGCCCCTCCGTCCCCTTACCTTAGTTCAGCTGGCTGAAAAAGCAGCCTAGCTGGGCTACTGCCCCATGGCCTGGCCCTGCCAAGCTGCTCCGGGCTGTGGAGCCTGGCTGGTGTGGCAGGGCCAGGCAGGGAAGCCCAGCAGCGGCTTCTGCTGGACCTGGTGAGGCAGGATAAGGAGTGTGGGGAGGCAATTTTCACCCCCCCCCCATGATTCCAATGGTGCGTGCCCGGGGTGTGGTGCCCACATGTCCCATGATAGCTACGCGACTGGTATGAATAGATATGAATACACAAGAGCCAACATGGTGTAGTGGTGGAGGTATCAGACTTAGACCGGGGAAACCAAAGTTCAAATCCCTACTTTGTCATGGAAGCTTGTATGGTAACCTGGCATTAGTTACACACTCTTGGCCGTAATAAGTATTTGGATGGGAGTCCTCCAAGGAATACCAGGGTCATGGCATGAAGGCAGGCAATGGCAAACCATCTCCTAACATCTCTCATCCTACAGGGTCACCATAAGTGAGCAGTTACTTGATGGCAAACAACGGCAACAACAAAACAAATGAATAGATACGTGTGTGGTAACCCAGTTCACAGGTTATATTCTTCCAGCAGGCAGATGCTCAACTGAGGCACAACTTTTTTTGCTAATCAGTTTGTACATCCAACCAGATGTCTGCCTTTTTTTTAACCTTTTGTCCACATGACCGCAGTGTATCTGTCAAGGGAAACATGAGTTCTTATGCAGTAGAATCTTTATTTATTTACTTCATTTATGCCCTGCCTTAGGCCCCTTCCACACACGCAAAATAATGCGTTTTCAAACCACTTTCACAACTGTTTGAAAGTGGATTTTGCCATTCCACACAGCTTCAAAGAGCACTGAAAGCAGTTTGAAAGTGCATTATTCTGCATGTGCGGAATGAGCCTTAGTCTCCAGTGAGGATCCAGAGCATCAGACATTCTTCTCCTCCATTTTATTCTCACCATAGCTATATGAGATAGGGTAGACTGGGAAAATGTGTGTGGCCCAAAGTCACTGAGCAAGTTTCCATGGAGAGCGTGGATCTGAACCTGAGTCTCTGAGATTCTAGTCCAGGGGTAGGGAACCTTTAACACTTAAAGAGCCATTTGGACCCATTTTCCATGGGAAAAGAAAACACTTGGAGCCGCAAATAATTTTTGACATTTAAAATAAAGATAACACTGTAAATATTGGGGTTTTTTTTTACCTTTTACTCCACTCATTCTGAGAAGCGCATGGATGTGTCCGCCCTGCTGCCTGCAGGGCGGGCAAGGATGGGGCCAGCGGCTCGGCCTCGCCGGCCGCCAGGAAAACGTCCACCCCTCTCCAACAGGGCAGGCGAGAGGGGAAGCCCGCAGCGCGGCCCAGCCGGCTGCGGGCAGTTGGTGCGCCCGCCCTGCTCCTTGCAGGGTGGGCAAGGATGGGGCCAGCAGCTCGGCTCGTGGAGCCGCAGTGCAAGGGCAGAAGAGCCGCATGTGGCTCTCGAGCCGCAGGTTCCCTACCCCTGTTCTAGTCTGACACCGTAACCAGTAAACCACGCAAAGTCCGCACTTTCAGTCCACTTCCAATGCACTTTGCAGCTGGATTTTACTGTGCAGAATAGCAAAATCCATTTTCAAACAATTGTGAAAGTGAATTGAAAGTGTATTATTCTGCATGTGCAGAAGGGGCCCTAGCCTTGCAATCCATCTGCTACCATGTTGGAAGGGACAGACTGCATGAGTGGAGTTTGCTAAGCGAGTTGGGCCTTCTGTGTTCATGAGCAGTGCTTTACATTTTAAAGATTCATGCAGTAGAGAAGGTCTACAAGGCCAAAATGTGTTCCTGCCCCTAATTGCAATTAAAATTTTCACACTGGGCAGTGGTGACCCAGACCTTATAACTCATAAATACTCTCATAAATACTCTCGTATGTATACAGGCTATGACTAAAAGTATTAATAGATCTGGAGGATTCTTATTCAGTACTTCTATCCAACTTTTCAAGTTCTATAACTGCACAAAGTGGATTATTCAGAGTGTTGTCTCCAAAGACGAGACTGCGGCTCCTGACCTTGTTGGCAAATAGATCTTTGTAGCACTGTTGTGAGCTATCTCCCCAGCCTTGCAGAAGGAGTTGGCTCTTTTTCAGAAGATGTCTGGAAACTTCTCTTTTTGTGGGGGTTGCATATCACATACCCACTAGGACAGTGATGGCTAACCTTTTTGAGACCGAGTGCCCAAATTGCAACCCAAACCCCACTTATTTATCGCAAAGTGCCAACACGGCAATTTCACCTGGATGCTGAAGTTTTGGTTTTAGTTTAGAAAAAAACAGTTGGCTCCCTCTTCCTCTGCCCCACCCACTTGAACAGGGGCCAGCCTGCTCTAGCCTCCAGCAAGTCCTGCGTGCACCTTTCTGTGCCTCTCTAGCATCTCTGCCTCCACTGCGCCCCCCCCCCCACCCCCAGGCAGCAGCCAGGGCACCAGGCCTGCACAGGCACCAGGCCTGCCAGCCGAGTCCTCCCTGCTCACCACGGTGCGCGCACGTCACGCTCCGTGGCCCAGGCCCAGGTGTGTGTGTGTGTGGGGGGGTGACGAACTCTGTGTTCGCGTGCCCACAGAGAGGGTTTCGAGTGCCACCTCTGACACCCGTGCCATAGGTTCGCCATCACTGCACTAGGGACTAGTAAACATAGGAACAAGCTGATGTATTTTTTAAAAAGGAGCATGTAGCTATTATGGACTGAAAAAATTATTAGAGTTCTGCTCATTTATCTGGAACAGTTGCCAGATCATGAGGGCATCTATTGTTGGGCTTACAATACATTCTATATCTAAAGCTGTAATACTTGGCTCTTCTTTCACCTTCTTTCCCAACTATGAAGGAGAACTTATCTTGTTCCGACTGAAGTGTGGAGGAACAGGCTGCTGCAGAAATACTCTTTTATTTTACTCTGCATTGCACACTTGCTTTAGTACATGCTGATGTTGTCACTGAAAAAAAACCAGTAGTGGGTTTGTGTTTTATTTCGTTTTGTAGCATATCTCCTTTCCCCCAGATACATGGTCAAGAAAAAAAATGTTTCCAGGTTTAACCAGAAGATGGCATCCCTTCCACCTATATTGGCAGGATATTTTTTTAAGCTGCGTATGGGCCATGTAGTTCCATGTCTGCATTCCAAATTTTTATGTGGTCACAGAGAAACTAAAGAGACAGAAGCCTAAAAAGCATTGATTGTCTTTACAATTGACGGCTTGCAGAACAGCGGTTGCCAGAGGGAGTCCCAAGTACGCCCAGCCCCTTTATCCCTTGTAAACCATGTATGGACCTGTACCTGTATTCATGCTTGCATTGCCGTTGGTGTAATTTATTTGTCTAGAGGTCATGGAAAACCTGCAGTGACAGCAAAGTGCTGACTTTTCTGCACTTCTTCGTGATGTTCAAAGGTGACACATTTGGCCTGAAATACTTTCTTAACATCACACTGTGTGCCATATTACAGAACCAATATTGTACTGAATCCTTTATGCAGCTGTTCACCTCTGAACAAATTTCTTCCTTCCTGAAGTAAACAGCAGCAAAATTGTGGCCCTTTCCCCACTCACCGTTTGCTGCGTGCTACTCTTGCCGAGTAGCGCAAGGTCCACCTGCACTCCCCACTACAGGGGCGGCAACAACGCAGCCGCCCCGACTCTGCTGCTCTTGCACTTCCTCAGCGCGGGTCATTCTGGTGCTGCTCAAAATGGCCCCTTTTGATGACCCCGTGCGGAGCGCGAGGCAGTGGGAAAGCCCGGGAACACGACCCTCGCACTAAAAAGGTCCTGGACCAGACGAAACCGACGTCATTTTAAAAGTGGGGAAACGGCCACAGTCAAACTTCTTTTGATCTGAGATCCTTATTAATATTGGTAGACTGACTATTACTGACAGATACTGTTTTTGAACTAAAGCTGCCGCGATATGGGCCCCTCTTCCCTGACTCCTCTGTTGATATTAGACACTAAGGAAGGGGAAAGGTTCCCTGAAAATTGCTGAGCTGCAGGAGCTGTTGTCTGCTAACCAGTTCTTTCTTGTGTCATCTACTTGGAGAAGCACTTCTACTCTTTTCTGTATTATGCCAAGGACATGGCACATGGCAGGAATGTTACTCCTAAGATTGCCATTCCATGGAGACTTTGCTATGGAATCTTAATAATGTCAATATCTGAGCATCACATCCTGTTTAATTGCATATTTTCCTGTTTTAATTAAATATATTTGTTTGGCACTGTCAAGGTGTGTGAGTGGGAGGTGACACTATTTCAGTGAGGTTCCAGGTTTTTTGAATGCGATATAGAGAAAGACACCTTCTATACTTGAATCTGGTCTTTGACTTAAATCCCCAGGACGTGTATTTTTTTCTCCAATGGGATAAACTAGTGTTATTCAATTTGTGACTTGCAGAGAGCCACATTTGCAATCAACACAAATCTAAAAGATCCAGTTGCCTTGTGTGCCACCATACCAAACTCCCTCCCTCCCTCCCTCCCTCTCATATAAGGTAAAACTATTACATATGTAAAATCCGCATGAGTTTCCAAACCTTTTATTTCTGTCCCAAGTATGGATCTTACCAGAGGTGGGATCCAGCAGGTTCTCACAGGTTCCCAAGAGTAGGTTACTAATTATTTGTGTGTGCCGAGAGGGGGTTACTAATTGGTGATTTTGCCATGTGATTTTTGCCTCAGTTATGCCCCTCCTCTCAGCAGTGGCGTGCAGAACTTGAAGCAGTCTAGCAGGAGGTGCACTGGCGTGCGTAGCAGCCTGCGCCTACGTGCATTCATTTCCCACCCAAGGACCGGCACAGCGGCTGCGTCCTTGCCACAGCCCCGCCCAGGAATGCCCTACCCCCGGAATGCCCGGCCACACCCCCGTCGTGCCCCGCCCAGCCCCATTGGCGCTACGCCACAGTTTGAATCCCACCACCATGGGAACCTGTTACTAAAATTTTTGGATCCCACCACTGGATCTTACCCATCCTTCAGTCACTCTGGTGGTAGATGTTTTAACCACTTGTCACCCTCACTGAGTAGAGGCCTTGGCAACTGTCCTAGAACATGGGGAGGGATCTACCTTGGGGACTGGTGTTCAGAAAAGCCACAAGTGACATGTCAAAGAGCTGCATGTTGCTCTTGGATAACTGACTGAATGTAATTGGGTTAAATCAGCATGAGTGGTAGTTAAGAACGGTGAACTCTAATCTGGAGAAGCAAGCTTGATTCCTCGCTCCACATGAAGCCATCGGGGTGACCTTGGGCCATTCGTAGTTCTCTCAGAACTCTCTCAGCCCCACCTACCTCACAAGGTGCTTGTTGTGTGGAGAGAGAAGGAATGTGATTAAACTATGCTGAGACTCCCGAAGATAGACAAAAGTATAAGAACCTACTCTTCTCTTTCTTCTAAACAAATGGAGGAAGAGGATTTAATTCAGGAAAATAGCATGGGTGAAAGAACAGTCATAGTTGTCCCAAACAATATAGTTTGTTATTTCAAGCATTTCATTGGAAGTATAAATTCTCCCTTGAAGGAGAGCAGACCTTCTCATTTCTGATTATTTTGTCTTTTTCTTATTGTTACCTTCCCAGCCATTCATGCCTCTGGCTTTTGTGGCTTGTAAAGGTTAAGGAATAGTATCTAATTTACAACATACGATGGTATGTGCAAGAAGCAGCTATTATTTCTTCTGCTCACCCTTTTCTTTCACTATGTGTCTGAACACACCTATAGGATAACCAACAACCCAAAAGGGTTGATCTGAAAGGAATTAACTATCCTTTGCCTCTGTAACACACAGATTTGGAAACTATGGGTGGCTTGCATAACATCTCAAGAAAGAGTAGCTCCACCCCAATTTTCTCTTGTAAAACAACTCAATAACAGATTTGTAAAATGTTGATGGTATCTCATCACGCACATGAGGGACAAATGGTTTTCAAAATTTTCTTCTAGTGGTGGTGGGGTCTGAAAATAGCACTGTACTCCTATGAGAACCTTGCATAACGTACAGTTTATTCCTCAGGCAATGTATAACCTGGATGAATAAGGCATTGTAATAAATATCAGCATTGCTGATTTTTTTTTTAAATGGGCTTGTAGAGAATAGGTTTCAATTAATAGCAGCTGTGGAATCTCTGTAGGAAACCTCCACGTTCAGAAGCGTAATTTATCCATTTTACCAGATCTTGGTTACAAATATTGCAGGTTGACTCTGGTTGTTTTGTTCTGCTAATTGTCCTGTGCTCTGCAGCCTGACCTAGTCAGGTCTCCTCTGGAGCAGTGCCTTCAGGTATAGATATTAGAGCTTGGGAGCATCGACTGGTGCTGGCAGCCACAAGCTGAAACTGTCAACAATGAACTGGAGTGGACAAGTTGATCCAGCCAGGAAGCCTTTCCAAGCCTCAGCCTAAACAGGTGAGGAAGTGATCAGGCTCAGCTGCACTGCTGGCAGGTACTGAGCTATAGAGAGAAGACGGGTGTTGAGTTGTAGGTTGCAAGGGGCTATGGCCCTAGGTTTGAGGACAGTGCAGTAGAGGCCTGGTGGCTATCTCAAGGGGCCAGTGGCAACGTTTCACTTGCAGGTTCAAACAGGGTGGCCTCTGGCACATCATTGGCTGGCACCTCTGTCATGTCTGGCCCTCTCTGGTCCAGAAGGTCCTCCACAGATGGTAGCCTAGGTTCCTTAGGCTACTCCATTGAGGACTCTGGGTCCAAGTTGTTGGACTGGTTGGAGGGATCATGACACTAATTGGTTTCCTCTGGATATCTGGCCTATCTCTGTCAGAGATGGAATGCTACCCTTAATGCACAGGTGTCAAACTCGCGGCCCTCCAGATGTTATGGACTACAGTCCCCATCATCCCCTGCAGGCGTGATGCTGGCAGGGGATGATGGAAACTGTAGTCCATAACATCTGGAGGGCTGCGAGTTTGACACCTATGCAAGAGACCTATGCAAAGCAGCAGTGGTGTAGTGGTTAAGAGCAGGTGCATTCCAATCTGGAGGAACCGGGTCTGATTCCCAGCTCTGCCACTTGGGCTGTGGAGGCTTATCTGGGGAATTCAGATTAGCCTGTGCACTCCCACACATGCCAGCTGGGTGCTCTTGGGCTAGTCACAGCTTTTCGGACCTCTCTCAGCCCCACCCACCTCACAGGGTGTTTGTTGTGAGGGGGGAAGGGCCAGGAGATTGTAAGCCCCTTTGAGTCTCCTACAGGAGAGAAAGGGGGGATATAAATCCAAAACTCTTCTTCTTCTTCTCTCTTAAGGGATTATTTATTTATTTATTGGTCTGGTCTAGCATGGCAATTTACACACTCTTTAAAAGGAACAGAGTTGATGTGGAGAACAGTTTTGTTGTTGTTCTGTTAATCAGGCTAAAATATGTAATTTAAGTAATGCCAGTATGTAAGTGCCATGAGAGTTTCTTGTAAGAGTGAGATTTGAGCTGGTCTTTACATGTAGAGTTTCCCTGTGAGTTTGATGGCATAACTTCTCATGATGACAGGTTGCTAGGTGCCCCCTGGCAACAGCAGGGGAGGCGGGGGGGGGGGGGAGCTTGCCAGCAGCAAACCTATGCTTTGAGTTGGATCATGAGAACGGCATAGGAGGGAGAGGACGCGCATATCTTCCACACCTGACTGAACTGGAAACTGGTTTTTTCCCCATTGTACTGATTTCTTACCCTGTTAGCACTTCTCTTTTTGCAATGCAAACCTAAACTGTGGCCCTTTCCCCACTTACCTGAAGCCCCGTGCTACTTGAGGAGAGTAGCGCGGGGTCCCTCGGCGCTCCCCACTGAGAGGGGCGGCGACAGCGCAGCCGCCCCGATGCTGCTGCTGTCGCGCCCCCAGCACGAGGCATTCCTGGCGCTCTTTCAAAGGGCGCCTTTTGATGAACCAGCACAAATGGCAGGGGTGAGTAGGGATACCGAGAGGCGCACCAAGGATGCTAAGCTGGGGATTGCGCGCAGCAACCCTCGGAAAAGGGTAAGTGGGGAAAGGGCCTGTGTAAACACTGGCCGCAGTGCTACATAAGAGCAAAAATGTAGTTCGCTGTGTGTGCTTACAAAAGTGAGATTCATACAGGCGATAGTTATGCATAAACTGATATTCAGTTTATTCGTACAGGCGACAGTTGTGCATAAACTGATTTTCAGTTTATTGAAAGTCAGAAAAAGCAAATCTATAAATCCTAAACATACAAAGACGTAGTCAGATGAGGCGCGTAGGTTTGCGAGTGTTGATAATTTTACTCCAGGAATTTCCACACAATAAATTCTTCCAACATTAACATGCCATTCACAGCAGTCGCTGGGACGGTATCATTGCTGATTGCCTCTTCTGTAGCCCCAGGTAAGTCTGGAGAAACTGCTATCCTTGCAGAATTAAGTACTTGTAAGAGAAGAGTGGAATGCAGCAGCAAATGGAACCAGGGAACTAAAACCAAGGATCTCTGTGTTCAAAAACTATCCAAGTAAGCTTGTCTGAAAAATCAATGTCTTTCAAGTACATCCCCCATCCACAATGATTTCCAGCCTGATGTATGATTGGCAGGGAGGCATATGCGACACTTTTTCCAATCAAATCTCTGACAGGAGAAATAATCATGATCAGCAAGCAATGACCTTCCAGTGGTCTCAGCTGTTCAATTCCCTCGTTCTGTTCTGCCTCTTTTGGACATGTTGGGATGCCTCTAAAAACTTTATTTAGGGACCAACTAGACATTTTGAAGAGGAAATTGCAGCTGCACAGGTATGCCTATTTGGATCAGGGCTACTTGGAGGGGAGAGAAGGGGTCTAATCTTCTCACCATGCACACTTTTGCAGATCACAAAAGGAGGTGGTGATGGCCACTAACCTGGATAGCTTTAAAAGGGGCTTGGACAGATTGATGGAGGAGAAGTCGATTTATGGCTACCAATCTTGATCCTCTTTGATCTGAGATTGCAAATGCCTTAGCAGACCAGGTGCTTGGGAGCAGCAGCAGCAGCAGCAGCAGCAGCAGCAGTCCATTGCTTTCACCTCCTGCATGTGAGCTCCCAAAGGCACCTGGTGGGCCACTGCAAGTAGCAGAGAGCTGGACTAGATGGACTCTGGTCTGATCCAGCTGGCTTGTTCTTATGTTCTTATCAAAATTGGCATCTCACATGGTCATTAGCCCTTTGAAGAGTGGGGTGGGGGACGGAGATGAATATTAATTTTTGTCTGCCTTTTTGTCAAATAGCATGGGGAGTCTAGTTTTGATATGCAAAACCATGTGGGGGGTGAAACGCTTTTGCTCTCCTTTGCACCCCTTAATTGGAATTGAGCTCCGGGCCACTGCAATTATATTTTAAAAGGTGTTGGAAAAAGTGGGTCCCAGATCTCTTGTCCGTTTTGACCCCCTCACTCTGTGCAAGAATGCTTCATTTCCACCCCAAATCTCCTTTAAACTCCCTGAGTCGTGTGGAGGTGGGGAAGCATATTGATTCTGGTGCATCTTTATGTAACTTCTTGCATGTGAATTGGTTAGTGTGCGCCTTAGTTTCTCCCTCCCGCATACACTCAGCATCTGCCTTTGAATGTGTTTGAGTTGCAGGTATACAGCTCACAGTAATAGTACACCTTTACCAATCATTATATTAATCCATTTTATTTATTTATTTATTAATTTTGTAATGTCAGGTATGATATTTGTACTTTATTCTGTTTAACCCAGTTGGTAGTTTCATTTATTCTTGGTTATTGGCTGTAAATGAAGTGTCTAATTGAACCATTTCATTTTGTTTTTTTAAAAAAACACTGTTGCGGTCAGTGTCACAATCTGTTTACGATACACAACCCTTCAGAGGCCCATGCAAGAAACATAAGGGCATGGACAGAGTAAAAAAAGAATCTTAAGCAATGTGAAATGGTGTGGGGAAGGAACTTGGGCTCCGAACCTTGACATGACAGTATGGATGTAGACACAATGCCAGCCTCCAAGTTGGACCTGTGGATCCCCTGGAATTACAGCATTTCCAGACTACAGAGATCAGTCCTTCTGGAAAAAATGGGTCAGCGCTCACAAATCCCATACACAGGAGAGCCTATATGCTGGCTAGATTTAACATCATGCCATCTCCGCTACACAGAGGAAGACTTAAAGGTCTTCCAAACAATAAGAGGTTCTGTACCTGTAGCATAGGACAGCTGGATTCCATCCCACCATTCTCCTGAACTGCGTATTATACCAAGAACTCTGATCCAGCCTGCTATCCCAAGCTATAGACCCTATGGTTGATTATACTGAATCAGATAAAGTAGTTATGCTTTTAAATTGTCAGGATTTTCATTGTTGCCTTATAGTGGCAAAGTTTTTGTCAGAAGTTTGTAAACTGAATGTATGACAAACGCGAAGTTTTTTACTATTCACTTTTTAACTGGAACTGTATTTTTATACTATCGTGTATATGCCAATAAAGGCTTATTGAATTAGATTGGATTGGGGAAAAATGGGTGCTTTGGAGGATGGACTCTATGGCACTCTACCCCACTAAGGTCCCTGTCCTCCCCAGGCTCCACCCCCCAAATCCAAGAGTTTCCCACCCTGGAGCTGGTAATCCCCTCCCTCCCCCTGGTGGCCATGGAGGATCTGGTGACTCTTAAGTGAAGAAAATAAATAAGAGTCTCCCTATTTTACTTGCAAAAAAAGTGAATGGTATTTGATGAATCTTCTGACTCTAGGCCTGATTTCTCTAAGCATCAAACAAAATTACTTCCCTTGCCCTCCTTGACAGAGGCAAAACAAGAGGCAAAGGGCCATTTTACCTGATTCCCATTACTGTTGCACCAACCATTCCTGTGGGGTATTTTGCTGGTGAGGATCTCCTGATTTTGTGAACAAATAGTTGGCTGCTTGGGGAAGGAGAGAGAAGGAAAGATCTGTCTGGCAATTACTCCATGAACTCTTCCATTGGATCTGACACCTTTGTTGGTCTCTCTTGTTCTTATAGGACCATGGTGGTGAACCTATGGCCAATTGGCCATGCTGGCAGGGGCTGATGGGAATTGTAGTCCACAAACATCTGGAGTGCCTTAGGTTCGCCACCACTGTTATAGGGTGACTCTTTGGAGCTTATCCGCAGCATGTGTAATAGACCTTTAGAAATGAGGGCACAAAATCTCTGCTGAGAACATTAGTCTTTAATTTATTTATTTATTAAATTTTTAAACCGCCCACCCCCAAAGGGCTCTGGGTTCCGAACAAATGAATTCATTCCATTTTTAGTGGACAGTGGTATCAAAGTGCTTCAAAAGTAATCAGAAAATTGGAAGAGACCCCCCAAAGACCAAAATGTCTTTTCTGTTTGCTGTCACAAGCCTTTTCTATGCCCATTTTTAATGTTTTAAAGCTCACTGAAAATTAAGATTTTACTGAATGTATTCAGTAAATGAATACTGCACAAAAATGGTAGGATTACCTTATCTTTAAAGAGGAATATTCACTTACAAAGTCTGAAAAAGGGAAGGGTTGCATTTAATGTTATAATCATTGGAAAGTGCCACATCGAGCATACTTAATTATCTGAAATGCACATTTTCCAGGCGCTCAATTAATTGTAGTAGAAATGTGCAAATGTTCAATTGCTTGTAACTTTGTAAAATTCCCTTCTGGGCTTGAAAACTGTACGTTCTTAGTCATAGCCTAATGGAGCATTTTCTTGGAAAGTTCAGCAGTTTTTGATATGTGTAAGTGAGAATACAAGGATTTTTTTGTGGAGTTAATTTTTTTCGAAAGCCTTTCACTGACCTCTTTTTTAAAAAAAAATATACAGTGTATAATTCTGAAGAATCTGTAAGTCACACCAGAATTTTGTCTGTGGACATATCTCCTAACAGCACTTTCCCATGCTTTCGGCTGAATGCTAAAATATACAACTTAGAGCATGGTCCAAGAAAATAAAAACCTTGGGAAGCACTGATTTCAATAGGACAGTTTGATCATTGCTGCCACAGAAAGTTGGGCCAAGTCGTATATTAATTAGAGGCAAACCCAGGTCTGCCAGGGGAATTTACACTCTGGCTCATTCCGCACATGCAGAATAATGCACTTTCAAACTGCTTTCAGTGCTCTTTGAAGCTGTGCGGAATAGCAAAATCCACTTGCAAACAGTTGTGAAAGTGGTTTGAAAACGCATTATTTTGCGTGTGCGGAGGGGGCCTCTAATGGGGAGTTGCAGCCAGTCACAGTTCTTGAACAATGCATGTATGCAATATTTTATATTTTTAGGTCTTCATCCAAAAATGGATCATGCGAAGAACTGTGCTCAGGAGCACTAAACTTCCTCTGGGTCGCTCCCCCCAAATGTGATGTGCTCAGAATCACATGGCAAGGAACCATTTAAAAAAGAGTAAAACATCTCAAATGCTGGACATAAATATGCAAATGATTTGCTGGGTGGTGTAACAGACATAGAAATGATGTTGCTTCTGCTCAGAAGGATGATTACTGATGTGTTTGTACAATTCAGGATTATTTATTAATTTACTGCATCTATACACCCACTTTTCTTTTATCATGGAACTTGAGCGGTTTACATAGGTGAGACATGTAAAATGCACAAATATACCCAGGAATGCAGGAGCAACTGAGAACAGTATTCTGGACTGCGTATGGGGAAAGAAGATCTGACAGGGAGGTGCTAAAGGAGTCAGAACTTAGGTTTCGAAGGTTGAGAGTAAAATGTTGGGCAATATGAATGAGAGAAGTGTTATTTTCACAGGAGTAGGAGCACAGACCTATAGAGATATCACATCTTTAGTTAAGTTCCCTAATGTAGGTAGTATCCTAGCAGGATTGGCTAGGTAAGGTATTGCAGCAGTGTGCTGTATTTTGTGTGTTATAAATATGCCAGTAAAGTTTTTGTTTCTTATACTGTTTGAAACTCCTGGCTGTTTGTTAATATTGACCTCAGTTACGTATTTCTTTCTGAATAAACTCCATTCTTGTTCATTTCAAAAGAAACAATTTTGTTCCTATTAGTTTACCTCATTATCCCACAGTTATCAATCCAGGCTTGTGTGGGATTATACCCAAACCTGAATCTTTCTAGATTTCCACTGTGATCCCCAGTGTTATTGATTAGATGGGAAATTCCATAATGGGGAGAAATCCTGTAGAGTAGTGTCTAAAGTCTGTGCCAGGAACATTATTATTGGGAGTCCATCAACAATAGGTCTCCCAGAAAATTTCTCTAGACACATTCTCTAGAGTCTAGACACATTTCTGGTACATAAAACAAGTAAAAAATTTCCACCAAGTGATAATGTTTCTATTACCATTTTCCTGTATTAAGTAACACACAGGTATTTCTGTCATGTGTGGCAAAATGTTACAATGTAACTTGTTGTGGAAAGCTCTTTGCTTGTTGACCTCTGGACTGGTAAAGTATAACCCTGCCGTACACCTTTCCCAAACCTCATTCAACAGTTTATTTTCTTAGTCTCAGTATGAATGAATCACTTTAAGATGATTGTAATAATCCTTATTTTTCCAAACTCAATAAAAATCCTTCTATTGCCAAAGTAGTTCTCATTGGCCCCTTCTGCACACGCAAAATAATGCGTTTTCAAACCACTTTCACAACTGTTTGCAAGTGGATTTTGCTATTCCGCACAGCTTCAAGGAGCACTGAAAGCAGTTTGAAAATGCATTATTCTGCATGTGCGGAATGAGCCATTATTCAAAGGTCTAAACTCCTATAGGAGGATCCCGGTATTTATTGGTGCAGAGATCTTGCTGTAACCCACCTCTTGCCTAAATTAAAATTCCCCACAATAATCCACTTGGGTACAAATCACTAATTTGGATAACAAGCAGAGACTGTTGTAACACTTGGGGCTTCTGGGGTGGTGGTTGCGGGGGGGGGGGGAGGGAATGAAGGTGATTGACTTATATGATCTTCCTGCTCATCCATGATAACTGTAATTACCTAATTGGGAAAGAGAGACAAAGAACATGCATGCCTACAGAGAAGAACCTGGACTGGGTGAAACAGTGGTTCATTCTGCACAAACAAAATAAAACTTTTTAAAAGAATTTTTTAATTGATTTTTGTAAAATTCAACTGCAACAAAGCTAACATGGAGGGAAAAACACATAAGCGAACCAATTACTCTAACCTACGTACATTAGAATGGTATATACTACATATAACAATGGTATATATGACATATATGGGAGGGGGTCACATTGGCACCAACCTCCTCCGTCCATGACCTGGGGGGGGGTCCACCTGGATGCGTCTCTTTGTGGGGACCCGGTTGTTACATACAACCAGTTCGCGTTTTTCCATCTTCGACAGGCCCGGTGGCTGGCTCCCTTCCTCAGCAACGCTGACCCTAGCCATGCTGTAGTCCATGCAACGGTCACCTCCAGGCTGAACTATTGTAACAACTTCTCAGCTCTGCTTGGGCCTTCCCTTGCGTCCTGATTAGGAAGCTAAAACTGAAGGTTAAAATACAGCTGCACGTCTGCTCACAGGCAGTGCCATCTGGGATCATATCCAGCCTGTGTTGCACCAACTGCATTGGCTCCCAGTGGAGTTCCGAATCATCTTCAAGGTGTTGGTGTTGTGCCCCAAGGCCTTAAGCAGAGGAGCCAATTTACTACAGAGATCAGCACCCCTCAATGATGCGGCTGGCCTCCACTCAGACCTTGGGACTTCTGACTCTAGCTGCTGCCAGATGGAACACTCTACCACCAGCTGTCCGGGCCCTGCGGGACTGTGGAGGGATTCAATGGGGCCTACAAGGCCAGATTGTTCCCACGAGACGCCGAGACCAGCATGAGGGTGCCCTGCTTTCATCCTCCCCCTGCTGTATAGGGTCCCTAACATCATCGGGACCCATCATTCTTCTTGGGAGGGTTGCATATGGGTTCGTGGGATACTGTTTTAGAATGAAAATGTTAAACTTTTATATGTTTATGTTTATATATGCTTTTATATTGTTCACCGCCCTGAGCCCTTTGGGGATAGGGCGGTATACTAAATCAAATAATAAATAAATAAAAAATAAAATATAATGGTATAAACTTCTTATAACTACATATTTGACTTCCCACCCAGATCTCACTGTTGATCTTATCCATACTATTACATTTTTATTAAGCTCAGGCCCAACAAATATAGATACTTTTATCAGTTACTTATCTCCTTAACTTAATTCCCAGAACGAAATGCTCATATCTTGATTTATCTCATTATTAAAATTTTGTCTAACTTTACACAATCATCCCTCACCCCTCTCCAGTATCATCATATTTAAACTTACTATTTAAGCATCTTCTTGTTTTCCTTAATATTTTAGTTCCTACTGCTCTAACTCCACCATTTTTATTAGTACACCTAGTTAAACAACCAAATGTTATTAAGTAAGGTCCTTGTTGTTCTTGAGAAACTCCTTAACTCTTGTTTTTGAAGTAATCCTCTGCTGTTGACCTTCATCAGTGAAGACCTTCCCATTACAGCCATGTAAGCCTTACCTGATTCTTTCTTCACATGTCAACCAGGAATGCATAGTCTTTGCAAGACTCTTAATGGTATTTCTTTCATCACAATGATTTTCTTGTCTTTCATCTTAAATGTTGATTTTCTGTGAGCGTCTAAAATTTTATCTGCCATTCCTTTTGTATAGAAGAATACAACAGTGTCTCTGAACAGTCCTTTCAATTTTAGATTTTTTGAGTTGACCTTGTAAATCTTTTCCATATTCAATTCCATTTCTTCTTCTTCCTTCTTCAAAATCTTGGCCAAAGCTGAGGAGATTTTCTTTTTTAACGTTATCTTTTGAAGGATCCTGATCTTCTGGTACCTTTCTCAGCCTCAAGACTTTCTCTCTAAATTGGTATTCCAGTTGAAGATTGGCCTGATCATGCACTATAAGCTCCTGTTGAACATAATTCATTTCTTTTGTTAAAGTTTTAACCCTTTGGTTCTTTTCATATCTTCTATTTATACTAACTTAAAAAAAATTCTCTTTAATTCTTTAAAAATCTTTATAAGCTCAGGCATCATTGTTGGGCTATTTTTTCAACACTGTCTTTAAAGAGTCTAATTCAGATTTAAGAGTCATTATATTTGTAGACATTGTTTTCACATTGCTAGAGATCTTGCCAATCTCCACTGAGACTGTTGCCTTTCTGGTTGCAGCCACTCTATTGCCAATAGTCACAGAGGCTGATTCCACATGGGCCAAAAACAGCGGTGTGAAAACGGTGTGAAAACAGTATAAACCATTTTAAACCAGTTTAAACCTTTTTACACCATTTTCACACTGTTTTCACACTGCTGTTTTTGGCCCATGCGGAATCAGCCTAAGAGTCACTGTTTAATGGAGTCTTCAATATTCCTATACAAGAACTGCTCTCCCAACTCTCTCTGGTTTAGGGACATTTTCTAAATAGCACTTCTTTCATTTCTGGTGTTAATCTGGCAACCCACCAATTGGAGGAGTGATAAGTTCAGATTTTTTTACAGTCTTTAAACAATTATCCCACTCTAGAGCCTTCTTACCTGAGATGTTATTTTAATTGGATTTCTTTTTAACTCTTTTCTGGACTTTACATTTTATTAATCATTATGTACCTTTAGGAAGATCTTCTGATTCATCATTATGTACCTTTAGGAAGATCTTCTGATTCTTGTCAGGCTTATCAACAGCAGGATCTGGACTTCTCTTATAGATCTCTTTATTTTCATTCCATCAACAAGGAGTGCATGGCTTGGATGTCTTCCCACATGGGAGGTCAGTGGCTCAAGCTGGAAAGTGATGGTGGCACTTCAGACTTTGACTTCTCATTCCCAGTGGATCACTACAGTAAGAGTTGCCTCGTGATTCCCACCAGAAAAGATAGACTCAGGAGTACAGGCAGCTTTCTCTGGCTCCCTCCTTCATCTAGGGAGGCATGCAAGCTCCTGTACAACTGCAAACTTGAACTTCATAGCCCAGAGTGAGCCTGAAGTCAAGCATCCTGTGCCATTATTTAGACTGGAAGCCACAAAATAAAACATTTTGAGGCAGGAAATAAAATGCTTCCTTCAAGGAATTGTGCAATGTTTTTAATCCAGAACATTTTATTTCTAGTCACAAAACATTTTATTTGCATGCTGGTTTTTAGTGATTCTTTTTGTGAAAATGTTTTCAAAATGTTTTCACTTGTTGGGTAATCTTTTTAAGATGTTTCCCATGCCTCTTTGCAGTCTCTATACTTCCTCATGGGCACAATTTTATGAGCTTGCTCTGTTGGCTCACCTGTTTGAGTTGGTTTTTTATTTTTTATTTTTTTGGGGGTCATGTCTTCATAGCTACAAAGACACAACCCCTGAAGAACTGCAATGCAAGGCTTTGCATCTTCACAGAATTGAATCCACGGAACTTAAAACAAACTGAAACAAACTGAAAATAACAGGCAGGAATTGTTTCAAGAGTGTGAACAAATGGGTTGTTTTTTTTAAACCTTTTGCAAACATTTTCAGGGACTTGTGCAGAAAGTATCATAGTGCCATATTTTCTTCACCAGTGCTGTTTTATTTATTCAGGTTCAATTTTGACTAGTGGAGAAGAAAGCATAGCAAACAAAACTGTAGGCACAATTCTCTTTGTGCCAACTGTCGACGCCCCCTTTTTGGAGCTCAAGAACACAGGCAACTATAGCCTATCCCACTCTCCAATTATGACATCAATTTTACTGGGATCTGAATTGCCTTCACCAGCCTAACAATTCATCCTTGACCCTTATTCTACTTCTCAGCATAAAAGTCAGATTCACTCCTCAGGAGAACCATCAACTCCCTCGTGCAGCCCCATTCATTTCAGTGAGGAACCCTTAGGATCACAAGGGACAGGAAGATAGCATTTGGCCCTGCAACAAATACAACTGAAACAAAATCCATTACATTCAATCAGAGCTTATGACAAAGATGTTTATGTGATCAGATCATATGGGTAGCCATTAAGATTTTAGACAGGAGCGAAAAATTTGCAATCACAAAGAACTTTTTTTTACTCCTCAGACACTATTATGTTGGATAGCCAGCTCATTTTATTATTGCAAATGCTGTGGCTGTAATCTTTTACTGCTTCCAGTATAGGCCTACAGCATTAAGTTAGTATAAAATTACATATAGTTTAATATATCTGTACAACACCTTTAAACAAGCTTCTCTAGGCAGGAAGGCTATCCATCTTATAAATCTATTATTCCATTGTACATCTTGATAGCCTAGCATTGCTTCTAGCCATGTTTAAGCATTAAATAGTGCATTATTATTTCACATAAATCAACCAGAGATGTGTGAATTCATAAATTTTGCATTTGCACAGACAGTATTTTAAACGTTTTACAGCTTCGTGGGAACTTGGAGATGGAGCCTGTACACAAATCAGTGCCAGGGAAATTTCAATAAAATTTAATATCACAATTCCTTCTTCTCAAAGTCATTGCTTGCATACTTTAGAAATGTTTTAACAGGGTCTAAAAATAAAAACAAAATTTGCAGCGATGTCTATGCATGGGTTGGCAGCAGCAGACTGAGATTTGTGGGCAGGATTCACACGATCACTTTTGTTTCCAGACGGCTAAACGGCAGTCATCACCTGACATCCCAGTTGTTTGAAATGGCAACTCAGAGGCACATGCAGAATAATGCACTTTCAGTCCACTTTCGCAATTGTTTGCAAGTGGATTTTGCTCTTCCGCACAGTAAAATCCAGCTTCAAAGTGGATTGAAGTGCATTATTCTGCATGTGCGGAAGGGCCCAGAGTTTATCTTCTCTTTTTAATAAGAAGAGTTGGTGTTTATACCCCACTTTTCTTGAAGCAGCTTACAATTGCTTCCTTCTGCCCACCAGAGGCACATTGTGAGGTAGGCAGAGGTGGGATCCAGCAGGTTCTCACAGGTTCCCGAGAGTAGGTTACTAATTATTTGTGTGTGCCGAGAGGGGGTTACTAATTGGTGATTTTGCCATGTGATTTTTGCCTTAGTTACGCCCCTCCTCTGCTCCTCAGCAGTAGCGCGCAAAACTTGAAGCAGTCTAGCAGGAGATGCACCGGCGTGCGAGGCGGCCTGCGCCTGCGTGCGACCGTTCCATGCTAAGGACCAGAAGCGCGGCGGCACCAGACCTTGCCACAGCCCTGCCCATCAATGCCCCAGCCCAGAATGCCCGGCCACGCCCCTGCCGTGCCCTGCCCAGCCCCATTGGCGCTACGCCACTGTTTGAATCCCACCACCATGGGAACCTGTTACTAAAATTTTTGGATCCCACCACTGGAGGTAGGTGGAGTTGATTCTGAGAGAACTGTGACTGTCACCCAGGAGGCTTCATGTAGAGGAGTGGGGAGACAAACCTGGTTCATCAGATTGGAGTTTGCTGCTCTTAATTTTGATACTGCGCCGCCGACAGCCAAGACCGACTGGTCTCCGGGCTGCAGGTATTAATCCCATGCTGAGCGTGGAATTATGGCAGCATATCTTAGATCTGCTGATTAATCCCACCCAGAGGAGAGCCTTGGCTACTGCAAGATGTAATGTGTGCCATCAGCTCTGCTGGAGGGAAGATTCAAGAATACGGAACGTTCTAAAAGAGTTTGTTCATGTGATCTGATTACGGTTGAAACACTTGACCATTCTCTGTATGCCCTAAATACAATAAGATACGCATGAAATACATGAATTCCATTTTCTTGCAATGTTCTCAGTGGCAAGAGTGTTCTAAGATACCCAATCTCCTGAACAGCTCTGAGGTGCTGTTCTGTGAAACTGTTGCAAATTTTATACTGGAAATTAATAGTTTTAACTGTATTTCTTAACCTTGTTTTGCTTTAAAATTTTGTCCTGTTTTGAATGCCAACAAGGGCTTGTGTGTTAAAAAAAAGAGCTATACGCTACCAAAGAGAAGGAAAGCATGTTCAACTCATTGCTGTGGAGGGGGGTGAATTCTGTATGTTCTCAGATGCATTGTTTAGCACGACTTGTGGGCCTCCATATGTGGGTCTGGGCACTGAAATCAGATTCTAGAGCAAAGCTCGGGAGCATGGGAACTGAAGCAAACATCAGATTATTGAACTGAATGGTTTTAATGTGGCAATAAGCTAGCTATCCACAAACTATATACAATATAAATTGCAACTATAAACATATTACAAAATATGTATTCAACACCTACAAATCGAATTATTACATTACAAATGAATAACAGTCTCATAACAGTTAGGGGACATTAATACTGATCAGCTCCCTATTTTAACAAACTCTTACGCTTTTTATATGTTGTCGCGCAAAACGTTGCTACCTGATGGGCGACAGAAGCGTCTTTATCTTCTAGCAGAAATTCCATGACCTCCTGCTCATGATCTTTCATTGCTGGATTACAACATTACATCAGTAAAGGTTGAATTAGTAGATTCCGTTCTGTTTTATCAGATTATTATAGGTGGCTATTACATTGGCTCTTTTCTCTTAGACATTCTAGGCACATGTTCTGTATTAGTTTATCTTATAGTAGCCAGAATTAGGCTGTTAAAATGATTGGAGTTCTATAATCTATATCTGTTGTGGCAAACCTATGGCACTCCAGATGTTCATGGACTACAATTCCCATCAGCCCCTGCCAGCACGGCCAATTGGGAATTGTAGTCCATGAACATCTGGAGTGCCATAGGTTCACCACCACTAATCTATATCATGCATTCTAAATACAGGTGAGCGAGCAAGTGTGATGTAGTGGTTAAGGTGGTGGACTAGGAACTTGGAAACTCAGATTTAAGACCCCTCTTGGGCCATGGAAGCTTGCTGGGTGACTTTGGGCCAGTCATACACTCTCATGTCCAGGAGGGGACTGTGGCCCTGACCCTGGCTAGTAGATGAATGGGACACCTCCAAGGAATATCATGGGTGTGATGCAGAGGCAGGCAATGACAAACTACCTCTAAACTTCTCTTGCTTTGAAAACCTCACCAGAGGTCACCAAAAGTCAGATATTACTTGACAGCAAAAAAAAAGAAAGAAAAAAAGAGGTGCTGGTTTGTGAAATTGAAAGAGTAACTACCCATGCTGACATAGCCATTATAGTACTTTATGGCTGCCAGTGCCACTAGTTCAAACTCTGCTCCCTGACCTTGTGCATACATCAAAGCTTCCACAGAGAGGCGCCACAAGGAAGCTTTTACAACGCATCAAACAATTAATGTGGAAGTCATAACCTGCACCAAAGCTTCTTGGAACTCTGCTGAACTTCTAGCTCAAAAGAAAAATCCTTTACAAGCAAGAGGTCTGCAAACCAAGTAAGATCAGCTTCTCTGCAGATGATGACCTTTTTGACAATTCAGGTCTAAGGTCCTACAAGAAAAGTCCTGGTTGCACAGTCAGGGTGAAACACCTCAACCCTAAACAGAGTTACCCCCTTCTAACCCTATTGGCGTCAATTGATATAGAAAGTATGGCCAATTATTTATTTATTTCTACCGTGCCCTAATCCATTGTCTCTGGGCGGCTAACAAATGGGGATGCACAGCACAAATATGATGGCCTTAGGACATCCTAAAAAGAACTGTCTTTGCTTTTTCATTCTGCCCAGCACAAATAAAACACCCTTAGAATGTTTAAAAAAGAACCGTCTTGACTTTTTCCTCCTGCCTAGCAGAGATGTTATTTTCCCCACTTACCCCATCCCCCTACTAGAGCACTTCCTTTCAGTTTTGCAGCAGCTTGCGCCTGCCATTTTCTGCCGCTTGAGAGCCTGTGCTGCCCCATTTGCTGCATGCCTCTTTTCCACAGAGGTTCCCTCTGCTTGCAGCTCATCCGATTGCTGTTTCCTTGTAAATCACTCATGAATAAAGTTTGTTCAGGGGCGTGAGATTGCCAGGGAAAACAAACTATAGAGCACCCCAGGAATGGCAAAAAAGCCGTCCCTGGGGAGATGTTCACATAGCAGGCACTGCTGCAACGCAGCAGCACCGTGCTCGCGCTGCCCAAGCAGCAACGGAAACACACCTTTTGAACCTCGCTCCCTGAGCGAGGTTTTTCAAAAGGGGCGCCTTCCAGCTGCTGCTGTGCAAACGGGGTGCCTTCCATGCAAAAGGGGTGCCTTCCATGCAAACGGCAGTGGCTGGAAGGCGGCGTTTCCCTCCCGCCTCCCCCAGCCAGCTTACCTGCTCCTGCTGGCTCCCGTCGTGTTGTGGAGGCCAGGGGACACGCCCCCTGGCCTCCGTCTCCAGCACTGTCGCTCTGGCCAGGGGGGCATGTCCCCTGGCCTCCACAACACGATGGGAGCCAGCAGGAGCAGGAAAGCCAGTTGGGGAAGGCGCAGCCTGTGCGAAGGCTGTCCCTTCCCCTGCGCCCCTACCGGGACTGTCTGTGCAAACGGTCCTGGGGGTGTCTGTTGGCATTGTTTATGCTCACACACCCCCGCTCAGTGCCCATGCGGAAAGGACTTAGGTGCTTTAATGGGAGTGAGGGGTGTTGAAAGTGGGAAAAATAAAACATCTCCTGTTCGTTTGTGTTCACACCGCCAAAAAGGAGACATCAAAGAGGACTTGTGGGGGGGAAAGTCTACATTTAAATGACTTTGAAATAAGATGTCTTGAGCAAAAATAAAACATCCTGAGCACATTTGGGAGGAAAAGCTGTGTGGACTTCCTCCCCAAGACACCTTTCCCCCCATCCTCAGGACATCTTATTTGACCTTTGCAGAAAAGGCCTATTACTCCTATTTAAGATTGCACTTGGAAGGCAATCCTGTATGTACTGTTCAGCTGTAATGCACAAATATATGAAATCTTTTCATGTTAATTGCATTGCTACCTTTCGGATCTGAATGGATACGTATCTAAATATTAATGTTTGTACATATAATAAATTTTGTACACATAATAATACATTTGTACATATAATAAATAATACATCTGTACATATAATAAATGTACAATATATATATTGTACATTTTCTCATCCAATAATAATAATAATAATAATAATAATAATAATAATAATAATAATAATAATAATAATAATAATAATAATAATGAAGAAGAAGAAGAAGAAGAAGAAGAAGAGGAGGAGGAGGAGTTTGGATTTATATCCCCCTTTCTCTCCTATAGGAGACTCAAAGAGGCTTACAATCTCCTTGCCCTTCCCCCCTCACAACAAACACCCTGTGAGGTGGGTGGGGCTGAGAGAGCTCTGAGAAGCTGTTACTGGCCCAAGGTCACCCATCTGGCATGTGTGGGAGTGCACAGGCTAATCTGAATTTTCCAGAAAAGCCTCCACAACTCAAGCAGCAGAGCTGGGAATCAAACCCGGTTCCTCCAGATCAGAGTGCACCTGCTCTTAACCTCCTACGCCACTGCTGCTCCTGTTCATAAGGAATGAACAAGGTGATATGCAGACCTAAACTTTAAAAAATGGAAGTTCTAAAATATCAGACACATATTTAGGCTGGGGTGGGGCTCGTGCCCTTGGTGCCACTTTACTCGGGGCACCTTGGCCGCTCCTTTGCAAAGCAGGAAGTCTGGGTCAAGGAAGGAGGAGGGTGAGGAGGTGCCCCTTGATACAATGGTGGCAGCCCCTGAGGCCAGGCAGCTGGACTGGACTGGGGTCCTCCACTCTGGAAGCACTGCTGCCTGGCCACACGATGCAGGATGAGCCCACCCTACTTCCTGTACTGGCTACTGCCTTCACCCTGGCTGCTTTCTTGGCTCGTGCTCCGATGCCAGCAGTGGGCTGTGAGTGCAGGTGCCACGACCGGGGGGAGGGAAGGTCAAGGCAGTCCAAGCAGGGACTTTCCAATGGGCTCCAGGAGCCGACTGGAGCAGTGGCGATGTCTAAGGCTAGGGAAAGTGTTTGTTAAAACTACTTATATACTTCTTACTTACTTTTATTTATTACGGCCTTTGGTCAGTATTTAAAAAGAAACACGTGAATATAACTGTACACAGGGTAAAAAGGAATATACACACAACATCATCCCAGCATTGAGCATAGGAAAAATACCCAATGCTATGTTACATAATAACATCACACGTCAACAAATACATAGGTTATTCAACAAAACGCTTTTTTTCTTTGAGACTAAAAAAGTAGGATTTTGCTACAGCATAAGAAAGGGTAGGCCTTTTGTCTTTCCACAGTAATTTAATAATTAGGCTTTCACTGACTTATATACATCTTTTTTCCCCATGTGGTGAACCTAAGACAGTGATGGCGAACCTTTTCAAGACCGAGTGCCCAAATTGCAACCCAAACCCCACTTATGTATCGCAAAGTGCCAACATGGCAATTTAACCAGAATACTGAGGTTTTAGTTTAGAAAAAAACAGTTGGCTCCGAAGCATGCGTTACTTGGGAGTAAGCTTGGTGGTAGTCGGTGGCTTTGCTTTGAAGCAACTGTGCAGCTCTTCCAACGGGTGAATCACGACCCTAGGGGGGTTGACTCAGAAGCAAGCCCCATTGCCAGCAACTGAGCTTACTCCCAGGTAAAGGCTCGCGCTTTAGTTCTTAGCATGAAAATCAGTGGGGTTTAACAGCGCTTAACAGGGTTACCTACACTGCTTCCTCAAAACTAGATCTTAGGTTTAATGCTAATAATTGAGCCTAGCGGCCCAGGCCAGCCTAGATGTGTGAGGGGGGGCAACTCTGTTTGCGCGTGCCCACAGAGAAGGCTCTGAGTGCCGCCTCTGGCACCCGTGCCATAGGTTCGCCACCACTGACCTAAGGCAATGAACTGTCTGAGAACCATGTTCCAGTCAAAGTTCCCAGACTGAGTATATATATTTAACAATGTGCATATATTATCCACATTTGAGGAGTTTGCTATGGGACTGATGTGGATATACCAATAATATTTGCTACCTAAACTGTACTTTGTACAGCACTGTTCCCAACTTCCCAGCTGCCTCTGTAGTTTCTAGCCCGCTGAATGGGTGGTCTTCCTCAGAGCAACGTTTTGCCCTAGCCTACCAAGAAACCCAATTGTAAGTTGACAGTGAAAGGGGTCCTTTGTCTCCATCTCCTGTGGGCAGACTTCTTTTCTTTTTTTTTGATGCTCTGATGATTACTGCGCAAGAACAACAAACAAGTCCGAGACCAAGATTAATGGTATTTGGAGATCATTGTCTAAAGATTAATCTTTTTAAAATGATGATATAAGGGCTAAGACATATGAGGTTCTCGGCAGCCTACAGCTACACAGAGTAATAATAAACATTAGCATTGCAGGGCTGGTTTTGGATTACTAACGGAAGCATATCTCGTTATCATCAATAAAAACTAATGTCTGTTCTGTTGCGTTCCCCCCCCCCCCTTTTTGGCTACTGATGAGCATTGAGTATGGTGTGATGCCTTCTCTTAAAAAGCAACAATTGTGCTCTTTTCATGGATGTTTTGCTAATATAATGTTCATTTGTTTGGGGCCCATTCTCTTGTTAATGATAATGCCACCATTCCAGTTTCTCCTGCGAAACTTCGGCACAACTGCTTGGGTCTAAGGTATTAAGGATGCAAGCCATTCATTATAGAAATTACATTTTCTCTGTTAAGCCAGAAGGCATTGTCTTCCCGTTAGTTCTTGTATAACTAAGACTTACTGCTTTTATATATATATATATATATATGTTTGTGCTTGGGTGCTGTATATTTAGCAGTATGTATATTTATGCTACGCAAGTGGCCCAGACAGCCGTTATAATAAATCCATTTCTTTTTCAAAGGTTGTATATCACTCACTGATGGCACACAAAAGGTATGCATAAACAACTGCACATAAATAGGACTTCTTTCTAGTTATCTCTATTTATACATCTCCTTTCTGGGTTGGAAACCATTTTGTTTGAAAGGGAAACTGGCTAGCTCATGCTTAGTTGGATTCCAGTTTGAAATCTGCTTATAGCACTGGTCCAGAATGCAATTGCCAGCATGGTGGTGAGAGAGCAAATAACACCTGTGCTTCGGCACCTGCACTAGTTGCCAGCGGAATTCCGAATCAGGTTCAAGGTTTTGGTTATAAACTTTAAGGCCCTGAGTGGTCTGGGACCATTGTATCTGCAGAACTGCATTAGGACACTCTGGCTCTCCAATAAAAATCTTCTGGCCCCAGGGACTTGCGATGGCCTTGACCAGAGTCAGGGCTTTCTCTGCCTGGGTTCCAGCCTGGTGGAACTCTCTGTCAGCTGACACCAGACCCTGTGGGACCTTAAACAGTTCTACAGGGCCTGTGAGACAAAGAAGTTCCACTGGGCCTTTGGCTGAGGCCACTCGTGCATCCTGATGCAATCTGCCAGCCTCCCTATAACAAGACAATGCTTGGGTATTCTGTATTGTCCTTTTTCTTACCTGGCTCATGCACATATTGTGTTAAATTGATTCATACTGAGCTGGACGAAATGGGCTGACATGGGCTTATTTATTCACCATCTTGATTTTAGTGACTTAGGGCAATTCCGCACACGAGTAAAATAGGTTTGACCCAGTTCCCTGAGAAGGGTACTGACCTAGGTCGAAGCCATTGTTGTTCCCCACTGCAACCAGCTTGATCCCAGCTTGGAGGGCGGAATCATCCTGTGCCTCTTCGCTGCTCCGTTCCGATTGGCTACTGTTCTACGGCCATGTTCCGTCTATCCCCACACACGTTATAAAAAAAACTGCCACAGGAATGGAGGGACGGAGGTGGTGTTTTTTGATTGGCCAGCTGTACGCATGCCCAAAACACACAGCTGTGATTGGCTGAATGGGGGACTCCTGGCACCAGAGATTCTGCACTTTACTGGAATCGAGCTGAGTTCGAGCGTGGTTCCCTGAAAAAGTAGTAGTTCCCAACTGGAGTCGGAAATTTGACCGTTACACGGGGCGAAGCTGGTACAAAACCACGTCGATCCCAGTGGTTGTGCGGAGCACTTAGGTCGAACGCAGCTTGAACTTAGGTCGATAACCCAAGTGCAAAATCGACCTTAGTGTGTTTATGACAGATAGATTTTAATTTCCTGTATTAGCAAATTGTTTTAAAATGTTGTGTACCGCCCTTAGCCCAACCATGGATGGGGAGGGTGGGATACAAAGCAAATAAATAAATAGTGCTTGGCTGTCCATGTATTGTGAAGAGCTGATGGTCTGCTGGAGTCATTTTCTTGAGAAGAACTCAGCGAGGTTCTCATGTGAGTCCTCAGGTTGATGACTCAGGACAGCTCCAGAACTATATGGGAAAGTATCACACATGAGAATCAATGGCTTTTGTTCATCATAATGGACAAATATACTCTTACGTGATAATAGGTACTTCACAGTACCAAAACTTTATCATGTTGGGCTGTTCACTATCACAAAGTCTGCTTATCCAGAAAATGATTTAGGGGTTCTAATGCAGTGGGATGTATAAGAAAAGTTTAGGAGTCCCAGGAAAGCTTTCAGTTCTTGCATGGCTTGTGGTGCAAGGGCAATGTGGATTGCTCTCTTCTTTACTGGAGTAGGGCACATGAGAATTGTATCAATGAGATATCCAATGATTTCAGTCGGGGAGACACGCAGAGGTGGGATCCAGCAGGTTCTCACAGGTTCCCGAGAGTAGGTTACTAATTATTTGTGTGTGCCGAGAGGGGGTTACTAATTGGTGATTTTGCCATGTGATTTTTGCCTTAGTTACGCCCCTCCTCTCAGCAGTAGTGCGCAGAACTTGAAGCAGTCTAGCAGGAGGTGCACCGGCATGCGTGGCAGCCTGTGCCTGTGTGCATTCGTTTCCCGCCCAAGGACCAGCGCAGCAGCTGCGTCCTTGTCACAACCCCGCCCAGGAATGCCCTGCCCCCAGAATGCCCGGCCATGCCCCCGTAGTGCCCCGCCCAGCCCCACTGCCACTACGCTACAGTTTGAATCCCACCACCATGGGAGCCTGTTACTAAAATTTTTGGATCCCACCACTGGAGACACCAAAAACACACTCTCCATACAACATGGAGACCAGCATCAGCACATTGGTGCAGGACGTCACACACCCATTTTACAAGTTCCTCAGTGAATACATTAGCATTAAGAATATCATCAACATTTGGTACAATTTGAAGAATTATCTTAAAAATCTCTTGTGTGAAATTCTAGAAGGTGCCAGGGATCATGTTCGGTGAGGGTGGGGGGGGGGCTGTGGCTCTGTGGAAGAGCATCTGCTTGGCAGGCAGCCCAGGTTCAATTTCTGGCACCTCCAGTTAAAAGGATGAAGTAGTGGGTGATGTGAAAGGTTTCTGCCTGAGATTCTGGAGGGCTGTTCTCAGCCAGAGAAGACAATACTTAATAGGACCAAAGGTCTGATTCAGTAGAAAGCCACTTCATATGTACATGTAAACGCTCCATGTTAAGTGATGATGACCTGGCAAGATCATCTACAGATAGTTGTTGACTCTGCCAGGTTCAACTTGAGAAAGACTGATAGTCAAGCTATGAGTTGGCTCACCACTGAATTTGATATGGGTGCTGTTGCAGCACCTTCTAGATGGTTTTCTTGTAGTCATCGCCGATATGGATGCTGCTACTAAACTTCTTTTGAGTGACAATTGAAATCCCACCTGTAAAGTGCGTCATGGTTTTTTAAAAACATGCTTTTAAAAACATGCTTTGCTCTATTAGATTATCAGGATGTTCAATCTTTGCTCAAAGTGTGAATGGGACATAGTGTGGTTTCTTCTGGAGAGGGGCTCAGTGGTAGATCATCTGTTTGGCATGCAAAAGGTCTCAGGTTCAATTGTTGGCATCTCCAGTTATCAGACGACAGGTGATATGAGAAACTTCTACCTGAGATGCTGCTGTCAGTCTAAGACAATGCTAATTTGATGGACCAATAGTCTGAGCATGTATCTCTTAAATTCCTCAGCAAACACAGGCTTAAAATCTACTAGAATGTTCTTGAATATGAATCATCAGTTCAGTGGATATCTGACAAAGTTACCAAGTGGTTCAAACCAGCCCAAGAAGAGAGTCCAAGAAGAGAGAAGACCTTGAACAGTGCAAGGTGTCTTTATCTGAACTGTGGTTTCTAGCTATCACTTACAGTTTCAAAAGGCACTGAAGATCTTTTCAGAAGTATCTGATCATAACCGCTACTCGAAATTGAGGAACTAATTCCATCTTTTGGAAGATGATGAATACATGAAGTTGCCTGGTAATCAGGCTGACTAGTGATCATGCAGTGTCAGTTTTGTTTGTTTATTGTAAAGGAAACCAGAACTTACATGGCATGAAGTTAAAGGAAGACATTTAAAAATTCTGATTGACAATTTAGACAATTTTATGTTGTTGCTAGATATTTTAGCGGTTGTTCTTCAAAGCTTTTACAGTGTATTGGTTATATTATTGTCACCCAACTTGGGTAGAGTCTCAATCTCAAGGTCCTCCCAGCAGCGTATGTGTTGGCTGATTGCTGTGGCTTCCACACTTATGATTGTCCCACAACAAAGATGCAGGATGAGAAGACTGGTTACGGAATGGTAAAAGCATTCCAAAAATCTCAAAGCCCTTCTTCCAGTTTTCCAGTCGGAATTGGTAGAACAAGCTCTTTGCCAACAAAAGTGAAGACTGGAAACCAATCAATCAAATACACATGGTGTCAGTTTTGTTAACTTTGTTGACTGGCAGTGGCTTTATAGGTAGAGAGGTCCTCCATATCACTTACTACTCAATCCTTTCAAGCGGACATGCTGGCAATTGAACCTGAGAACTTTAGCATGCAAAGGAGATGCTCTACCTTTGAGCGGTGGTACCTTCCCTATTTTTCTCCAATTAGAGTAATTTCATTCTTTTATCTGCCAAAGCTCTGCAGAACTAAACTGGGTATTTCACCTTATCACTGTCTACAATAATTTTGCAAATTATTATTAAGGAAGTAATATTTTAATACCATTTCACATTTTGATGCATATATCTAATTTTTAAAATATTATAACTCAATTGACGCCCCTTTGACCTCAGTATCAGATTAGTATGGTGTTGTTATAAATGTATGAGAATTAGCACTAGCATGTAATGATGTTCAGAAACTGTCAATTGGTGGTGACTTGCGATGGCTATTTTCATGGAACGCTCTCATTTTGAGAAATACCAACTGAAAGGCATACTTGTCAAAAGTAAGTGTTAAGCACTTATTTAAGAAAGCATTGTTAAATAATTGAAATGACTGTGATAAAGTTGTCTTAGTTTAAACAGACCACTTTTATCAGACTGTTTAATGAATTGTGCTTTTATAGGATGAGATAAATCTTATGCGAATTCAAGCAGTTGCACTAAAAATACAGCTCTTCGTGGGATCTCTTTATAGGGATATGGCAGTAAAAGAGAGAGAGAAAAGATGGTAGAAGGCTGGCATATTTCATTCTGATATGCCCGTGCCTTGAATCCCAGCGTAGAATTAAATGAAACAAGAATTCCAAAGTTGGGAACATAAGAACATAAGAACTAGCCTGCTGGATCAGACCAGAGTCCATCTAGTCCAGCATTCTGCTACTCGCAGTGGCCCACCAGGTGCCTTTGGGAGCTCACGTGCAGGATGTGAAAGCAATGGTCTTCTGCTGCTGCTCCTCCTGAGCACCTGGTCTGTTAAGGCATTTGCAATCTGAGATCAAGGAGGATCAAGATTGGTAGCCATAGATCGACTTCTCCTCCATAAATCTGTCCAAGCCCTTTTTAAAGCTATCCAGGTTAGTGGCCATCACCACCTCCTGTGGCAGCATATTCCAAACACCTATTGGGAATATTGGGACTATTGGCAAAGACGTGTCCTAATTGGCAACCTGGAATCTATTCTTCCATTTTAACAATTATCATCATCTGTCACTCAAAAAAGGGAATTGTTTTCTTATTTTTTGTTGTGCTTCATTTGTGATTTGGCAATGACATACTAAGACCAGTCACACCCTTCCGAGCCCATTTACTTTAAAGTATTTAGAAGGATATAACTCTGTTTAGGATTGCATAGTCCCTAATCTGAAAATGTTTGATTATCATTTTATCAGCTTCTTGAAATGCTAGATGCTAATATCTGGTGTTTTCACTACTAGTTAAATAAGATGTGATAGGAGAAAGTCTTCCATTGGACTCTGTGGGTTTATGCTACCCAAAAAGGTGGTTTAAGCCCAAGCCCCCAGTGCTGGCATTCCAGCAGGCAAAGGCCAGGTAGAAGCTAAATAATGTCAGCTTCAACCCCGTCCATGCCTCCAGAATGCCCCACTATGCTGGCAGAGGTGGTGGGGGCACAGGACTGCTGATGCAGCACTCTCTGTCATGTCTGGCTATTTTTACATGCCAAAATTGCTCCTCTGTTGGCATGGGGAATGCCCTGATGCAATTGGGAGTTCCTTGGTGCTGCAGCGTGGCTGCCATGTTTCTGCCCTGGAGCCGTCCCACGGCAATGGCTTTGCTCCATGAATTTCCTGAACTGCAAAGGTAGAGATCATTTTGAAATGCCCCTTCGTTTCTCCGGAGACTTCCACCGGCATGCAAAAGTCCTCTGTAGCATAAAGCAGTTTTCCCGTCTCGCCACTCTGGCCCACCCCACCAATGGACAGGCACTGAGAAGCGGCATCCTCCCCCCCTTGCAGAAAAAAAAATGGAGGGAGGAACCTTGGTTTGTATAAAGGAGGGATAAATGTTGGGCAGAAAAGTGGCGTGTGCAGGCGCTGCGAGTGGGAGGGCAGCGATTCGCTCGCACACGCAAGGATTCCAGATTTAGATTTTAGATGAGGGCTGGGGGGATGGAGGATGATGATCCCGTAGAACACGCAAGGATTTTAGATGGGGGGGAAGGGCGCCAATTCTCAGCACCTGATTTGTTATGTACAACTAAATAGTGAAAGTGAGTGGGGGGAATGGGGCGAGATTCAGCCAATCTGAACATAGGAAGCGGAGGCTGCCCGTGCATGCGTGAAATAGAATCTGGAAGAGCTCAGGGTGCTTAAGCTGTGCTTATGGGAAAGCCCCAGGCTTGTGGGAAACCATTCAGGGCTTCCCTCACTGGCCCTGACTCGAGCAAAGGACAAGAGGGGAACTACAAGCAGGGTGAGAAGTCCCCGCAGCAGGTATGCTTCCTGGGTAAGCCACGGAGCGTTAGAAAGTGCAAAAACAGCCTCTACCCACTGTGGAGGGCTGCAGTGGCTGTCCTCTGGTGGATTTCCCCCTCTTCCAGGGTAAGTGCCCTGGGGATGGCAAATCCACCAGCACAACCCTGCCTTGCTTCCATAGGGGGATCCCCCCCCACCCGCCCCAGATTGGGCTTTGAAATTCTTTGGATACTTGAAACTACTATATACATGTTAAAAACAGTGAAAATTCTACAAGCTTGTCCAATTTACCTTGACAACTTAATGCATTTTGCATCATTGCTATGATGAGTAGCCATAGTAAAACTTTGCATGTACACAAAGGATTTCATATAAAACATTAGATAACTAAAGCCATGTAGGGAGTTAGAAAGAAATTATGACAATGAGTTGGGAAGATCTTTCATTTCATTAAAATGTTCTTTACAAGAATATACTCTGTTCTTTTTCATTTCTCCATTTTTCTGTTCTGGCGTATATATCTAGAAAGATATATTAAATATGAGAGGAAATTGTTTTTAAAAGCTATTTTAAAAAATTAATTTAAACTTACATAGCCACGCTAAGGCACCCCGGGGTCTTTTTTTATTGGTCCATTAATACTCACCTTGAGTGGTTAAGCACACCTGGGGCAAGGTTTAATGAAGCATTGTAAAATATGCCTCCAAGTACCTTATTGTTATACAACGACCATCTCTATTGCATAAATGTACCATTTGCATATGTCATTCATCCCTTTTAGAGCATCTTCAATTAGCTAAATCATGGTGTCAGTTTTTAATATAGCCTCACTGTGAGAATCAAAGCTGCTAAACCCCTTGATTATTGTTATTTTTTTTGCTGTGTTCTCATGTTTTTAAGTTTGCAAATTGCACCAAGTCTGTTGAATGAATGCTGTTTTCCCATGACTTCCCTTGCTGTTCAAATAAGAGATACAGTTATTTTATTATTATTTATTATTATTATGTATTAAATTTCTAGACTGCCTCTCCCCTTTTATTTATTTTATTATTATTATTATTATTATTATTATTATTATTATTATTATTATTATTATTATTATTATTATTATTATTATTATTATTATACATATAACAACACAGCACAAGTGTCTGGAATTCATCTCTGAATATCGAGTCCTTCCCAAGGACCTAGGATATTAGAGGTATTTGCGTAGAATATGTGCAGTTCCTAGAAGTGCTGCTTTCTGCAGCATGTGGACTGATGTTCTGTCCAAGTTTAGGCTTTCCAGATGTTTTTCAAGATTTCTTGGGATTCCTCCTAGAGCACCGACTACTAGTGGGATTACTGTTGTTCTTTTTTGCCACAATCGTTCAACTTCAATTTGTAGGTCCTTGTATTTTGTGATCTTTTCCAGCTCTTTGTCCTCTACCCTGCTGTCAACTGGCACAGCAACATCTATGATCCAAACATGTTTCTTCTCTATCACTGTTATGTCTGGGGTGTTGTGTGCCAGGTGTCTGTCTGTATTCTAAAGTCCCAGAGTATTTTGCTTCTTCATTTTCTGTATGGACTTCTCTGGCTTGATACTTTCGTACCAGGTCTTGCTACAGGGCAGGCCGTACTTTTTTGCAAAGGTTCCAGTGCACCATTGCTGCTAGCCTATTGTGACGATTCGAGATAGTCAGTTTGGGCTATTTTCTTACAGCCAGCAGATGATGTGCTCCACGGTTTTCATCACACTCTTTGCAGAGGCGGCACTTTAGCGGGTCATTGTAGGACTTTTAGATTCGTGTCTTTATTGCATTTGTCCGGTAATGCTTGCTCCTGGGCAGCAAAATCAGGCCTTCAGTTTCCTTCTTTAGAGTTCCCCTTCTGAGCCACTCCCATGTTTGCTTGCTGTCAACCTTCCCTTCAATGTTCTTAAAGAGTACTTAGCCCATGGGTGGCTTGTTTAGCCACTGCTCCTTTCGTGTTTAAACTGTTGGACTCTATATACTCTTCTTTTGATTCTTTTGGCTTTCAAGCATCTCAGCCTTATGGACTTCTTTCAATGCTGGCTCTTGACTGACTTTCTTGGATGTATTCTTTCAGGCCTCTTTTCTCTCTTCCTCTACTGATTGCCTTGACCTGCTGGAACAGTCCTCTTCCTCCTTCTGACCTTGCCAGGGTAGGAGTCTGTCTACATCACTTCTTGGATGCAGTGCTCGATTACGATGGTCATAATTTTTCCCTTGTTTTTCTGTCCAGGATGTCAATTGAACTTGTGTCCAGTTAATTATGCCAGCAGTGTAGCGTACTACAGAGCACCGCCCAAGTATTAATTACCTTTATTGTATTTCCTCCATTTTAACTTTGATTTCAAAATTTTTCTGACCCTTCTAAGATATTCCTTCCTAATTAGCGCCTTTGACTTCTGCATGCTTGATGTTCTCTGCTTGCTGTTTCCCCAGAAGTATTTGTAGCTTTTCATTCACTTCAGGTAAAGCTCTTTATTTCTATGGCATTTGGCATATTCACACCTTAAGCATGTTGCAAGTTTACCTTTACTGAGTTTCCCAAAGTTGCACCTTGTCAAGTCCAAAATCCATTGCAATGTCAGTGCTAAAGACTCTCACTATGTTCAGTAGTGACTCAATCTCTGCTTTGATTTTCCATAGAGCTTTTAAGGTCATCCATGTATAGAAGGTGTGAAATTTTTTGGTGAGTTTCTTGCTGTCTGATATCCTTGACCTGTTTTTCTTCAAATTATAGAAATGGAGATCATAGCAATGATGAGAAGAGTGAGTGGGGACAGGGAGTCTCCTTGGAATATTCCCCTTCGGATGTTGACTTCCCCTATTCCTGCTCCATTGACTATTAATTCTGTTTTCCAAATTAGTCAATGCATTGCATTCTTGACCAATTTCTTGATGTTTTCACTGACTCGAATTATCTCCAGACAATGAAATTGTATCCAACTGTGTGGCAGTCAGGTCGAATGCTTTCCTGTAATCCAATCAAGCTACATGCAAGTTGGTTTCCTTCTTTTGCAATTCTCAAAGGGATCATTTTATCTATGAGCAGTTGATCTTTTGTTCCCCTACTGATTTCGTTTGTTTCCTTTTTTTGTTCTAGGGGCAGCAATTTCTTTCCTTCCAGGTGGTCTTGTATTGCATCAGCTAATATGCCAGTAAAAAGCAAAAGGTTGTTGGTAGGCAGAGTGATTGGTCTGTAATTGCTGGGGATTGCTCCCTTTTCTTGGTCTTTTCATTATCAGAAAAGTTTTCCCTGTTGTCATCCATTCTTCAATTTGGCCTGTTTGCAGCACCAGATTCAACTGTTGGGCAATTCTTTCATGCAAGATTGGTCAGTTTCTTCAGCCAGAATACATGCAGTTCATCACTGCCTGGGGGAGTCCAGTTCTTCACCTTTTGCTCGTTTTTTCCAACCATTTTTTAGTTGTTATTACCAAGGTTGTCCATGTTGTTTGCTGCTCTGTGGTTCAGCCTCTCCACATCTTTGGCCCAACTTGCATTTTGGTTGTAGTTCTTTGGGCACCTGTCCCAAATGTTTCTCCAGAACTCAATCGTTTGTTCTCTGTCTACAGCTCTCCCTGTGTTTACGTTTCACATCTCCACTTACATTCTGGGTAGAATCGTTTCTGGTTGGAGTAGAAAAGTTGATTCTCTTGAATTGAGCAACCCTTGCCCGAGATCTTGCAATGCTTCTTTGAAACTGCCTACCAGCTGTTGTTTGACCACCTCTATTGCCTCATTGAGTTTCCTCTTGTCCAGGTGGTGCACTTGCCTCTTAACTAGGATCTGCCTTGATTTTTCTCATTTTTTCAGCTTCTTCTCCCTTCATGCTTTTTTCGGTTTGCCTGGCATCCGGTGCGTAGTTTGCTGATTTTCTTCTTTAGTCCCTGATTTTCCACTTTGGGTACCCTATTTTCGGCCTTCTTTCTGGGTGATGAATCTTTACCCCTAGCTCTTTAGTAATCACTTACTGCAGTGCTGTACGCAAGCTGGTTTGTTTCATGCAGTGACATTGTTTGGATTCCAGCAATGACCTTGTTTGCATCCTTCAGTGAATTGAGCAGATCCTTCCTTGGAACAATCTTCAATGGTGGCTTAATCTTGTGCGATTCGTTTGCATTGTTCATGTGTTCCTAGGATCTTCTGCATCAGTTTTTCTTGCTTTTTTGTCAATTGTTGGAACTTTGGGTTGTTTGGGTTTGGCTCCTTTGGAGGTGTGAGTTATTGTTGTTTCTTCCTCCTCTTCCTCCCTCTGTCTCTTGCTTGGTCCCTTGAATTGTTGCCAATTTTGTTTTGAATTTCTTTGAGGTGGTTTCTTGGTATGTTTTCAATACCATTTGTCTTGTGCTTTCTGCTGGATTTCTACTGAAAGCTCTAGATTGCACTAAAAACCTTGTTCCTTTCAATATATCTTCTTTGATCCAGCAAGTCTTTGCTCAGTAATTTCTGTGTCTGGGTGAAGTTCTTTCCAGACTTGGTACATTAAGTTTGAGGTATCCTCTTTTTTGATAAGGTTTGATTTGTAGTAGCAAGCCATAATTTCTCTGTTCTCTGCACCGCGAATATTTTCGACGTTTGTTCGGTACTGGTAGCCCTGCAGTCTCTTCAGCCCTGGTTGCTCAGCTACAAGATCCTGAGTCCACTGTAGCCCATTTTTCCGCCAAGTGCCCAGGTACTCCAGCACTAGGCCGGTCCATGATTGACCAGGCTGGCGACCCGATCCGGTATAAAGTTTCTTTTTCTTGTCTTCCTACCACCATGGTTTTGGGTTTTTTTGGGACACATTTGGTCTGGCTATATTCAGGAGACTCTCTGGTTTAGGAGTGGCCCTCCAGCACCAGCCCTCTGACTCATTGGAGCACACTAAAGCCCCACCACCACACCAAGGTGAGTGCCCTTTTGGGGATTATTATTATTATTATTATTATTATTATTATTATTATTATTATTATTATTATTATTATTATTATTATTATTATTATTTGAATTTATAAACCGCCCAATCCCCAAGGGGCTCCATAACATAATAATTACATAACCTACAACCAATAACAATATCTAAAACAATCTGATTCTATAGAGAAATCAATCTGATTCTACAGAGAAATCAAGGTGGCCACACAATTTATAAGTTTACCTAAAAATTAGATTTCCCATACGAACAAGGCAAGCTTGGTCCAAGTGGGACTTGGTCCATCTGCCTCAACAGCACCACCTACAATAGAGTTCAACATTCTCAAAATAAATTATTATAAGATGGAGTGCAGAATACATAATAGAATCCTATGGGTGGGGTCAACAATGCCACCTGACATCTTCTCAGAGCAGAAGGAACAACACAATTGTTTGGAAACAGATTAAATTTGCTCCTCAGTTTGAACATGCCTCTTTTGTAAGGATAATGCCTAACTAACATTTTGAATCCTAGCCTTCTACAAGGTCTTCTTCAGCTGAGTTGCGTTAGCATTATAGTCCCTGCTTCCCCCAACTCCCTGTGCTATTATCCCACCCTTTTTCCTCCCTATCTATATACTAGCAACTGTGTGTATGTGCCTATGACTTCTCACTGTGGCAGTTGTTTGCAACCAAAATTTATATAAAAGTATTTAAACTGCAATTTGGTCTTTTGTGAATTCTCTGCAGATACTTTTCACAAACCATTTCTGGGTATACATAGTCTTTAAAAGATCCTACCCAACTACCTCTCGCATTGTTAAGAAGCCAAAGTTATTTTCCCCATTGCTACTTAAAATAGTTGTGTGCTGTTACACTCTTAGCAGCTGGTGGAGATTCCTTAAAAATAAGTTCACAACCTGTGAAAGCTGGGTAACACTAGGGACTCAGGAAAACTCATATTTTGGTGCCTGAATTGCTGCATTGAGCTTGGCGATCACAAGCTATGCAGACAATACTGCAGTTTTGACTTGATGTCTTTTAATGCATGTGCATAACTGTGTTTTTAAAGTTTGTATATTTATGCTTTGTAACCCTCTTGGGCATTGTGGAAAGGTGGGATAGAAATATTTTAAATAATATTATAGGTAAACCTGGTCTTGGCTACCATTTCATCCTCATTTCTGGTTGGTACAGAGGAAAACCAGAAACTTAAATCTCATCTTCTCTTAGGGTTAACAGCTTCAAAGTGTGGCCTGGAGTTCTCAAAGAATAACTGATATCCAGAGTACAGTTCCCTGAACTCTATGGTACCATAAAATGTAGGGGCAACAGAAGTCCTAGAGTGGTATCATATCACTGCTGAACTCCTTCCCCTCTTCAAACTCTGCATTCCATAGGCACTACTCCAAAATTTCTAGGAATTTCTCAAGTTGGCAATCCAAGTCTGCAAGAGTTGACGTTCTCTGGAATGACGGAAGTTCTCTGTCATATGGAATAATATTCTATTTCCAGCTGCATGGGATATTTTCTGACTTGGAATGCACAAATAAGTAATTATTGATACATTCTTTACATTCTGATTCACCAGTGAGCCTTCGAAGAGGTAGCTGTCTCTCTTATAGCGGCGCCCTAGCAAATAAACAATGACATTATAGTGGCTTCAGAGACAGAGTTTATCAAAAGCACGCCTAAAGAGTGGTTCATTAACCAGAGAGGCATTCATGGTGACAGAAGCCATAATTACAGAGAAAGTAAATGACAGCAGTTTTGAAAGTTTCCTATTTGCTGGCAATTATATACAACAGACCACACGGACTGAATGCTTTTGACTTCAGTTTGACCTCAAGAACTTAACTAGCTACAAGCATTTCTTATTTCAGTGAACAGGAGATTTTTTTTCAAGGGGTGTGCATTGAGGCAGAAACTAATCGAAATACAACCTGAAAAGACACTGCTCATTAATATAGTTATTGTAAGAAATCTGAACAGGAAATTAATGAATTTTGGGGTGATTGAAGATAATTAATATTTTATTCCCCCCGCTCCCCTCTGACACCTTGCTGGCATGGTCTCCATTCTTTGAAGCATGACACAGCAAGAGAGAGGGTGGAAGAAAAGAGACTCAAGATATGTACCCTGATGCTTGAGCTGGGGATCCAGCAGGTTCCTCACGGAGTTCGAGAGTAGGTTACTAATTATTTGTATTGTGTGTGCGAGAGGGGTTACCTAATTGGTGATTTTTGCCAAGTGATTTTGCCTTAGTTCGCCCCTCCTCTCAGCTGTGTGGCGCAGGGCAAACAGTCCCTAGCAGGAGGTGCACCGGCGTGCGTGGCAGCCTGTAGCCCACCACATGCATTCGTTCCAGCAAGGACCGAGCGCAGTGGCTGCGTCAACATGCAGCCCTTAGGAATGCCTCCTGAATTTTCGGCCACACCCGTCGTGCCCTTGGTCCATTGGCGCTACGCCACAGTTTGAATCCCACAACCATGGGAACCTGTTACTAAAATTTTTGGATCCCACCACTGCCTGATGGGCATTCTCCAACCAGAAGTGTTGATTTCCTGCTGAGCACGTCTACAGCTGCTACTGTCCAGTCAAGCAAGTATGCAGATCCTGGGAGGAATTAGGGTCTCCATTCTTCTAAATATTAAATCTTTTATTTGAACTGTTAAACCTTGCTTGTGCTTCTCGCACTCTGTTCTGGCCGGGCACAGGGCACCAGAAACAGTTTTGCTTGGGGAACAGAACAACTTGACTCACAAATCCATTAGTCGCAAGACTTAAACCAGTTGTATGCTGCTAAAGCCAATAGCATAAAATCAACTGAATTCTAATAAGCCATTTTCAGTTGGGTGTTCCAGCACTAACCCCCAACTCCCCTGCCCTCGAGAATAATTCAAATTAGCTTTTTAGCTTCTCTAGATGACTTGCATCTTGCATGGTTAGTTAGGGTGAACCATAAAAACTTATCAATGAGAAAAATCCCGGAGTACTGCATGTTTTTTTTGCAAAAAATATATATTGTTTTTGTTTTTGCAAACAGACTTATAACCAGATGCAAATTTACTAAGACGAAACCTGGTTCAGCAATTGATTCCTGCCGCTTTGTGTGCTGTTTCAACATCGTGAGTAACCCAAATATTAAAATGCAAACCAGAATTGCCCTGTTTCTCCTGTAATGTTTCTCTGTAAAGAGATCTCCGCAAACCATTTGCAGTTGTTACTGATCTAACTGTGCGTAGGGACACTCTGCATCTGGCAAACACTGCCCTCTCTTTTAAAGGGACTTAGAAGAAAGACCACCAGGAAGATACGTGCTATGGATTGGCAGGTAGCCCTTTCAGGACTTTGGGCTGAATAATGGAAAACTTGGCAAGGAACAAAAAGGGGAATGAATAATCTGATGCATCATCCACCCGGTTGTGTAGCACTTTTAAATGAATTTTGGGAAGCCTCTCTGTTACATCTGGGTTCAGAAGCTGCCAAGATGCAGATGTGAACAGCAAAATAACATTGTTCATCTGAATAAAAGAAGAAGGGGGAGGGAATGTACATAGAGCCTATTGTTTAATCACTTTTTCAACTACCCACAAGCTATGAAGGTGGCCGTGTGTGTGTGTGGGGGGGGGGGGGGGCACAGTATGAGGATGGCCAATGTTGACTGGAGTGGGAACATATTTTGTCTAACATACAAAATTATACAGTAAGGTAGCCATGGGGCTTTAAGAAAACAATAGCCGGCATGGTGTAGTGGTTAAGAGCAGCAGATTCTAGTGTGGAGGTTTGACTCCCCACTCCTCCACATGCAACCTGCTGGGTGGTCTTGGGTCAGTCACAGTTCTCTCAGAACTCCCTCAGCCCCACCTACCTCACAAGGTGTCTGTTGTGAGGAGGGGAGGAGATGGTGATGGTAAGCTACTTTGAGACTCCGTAAAGCTAGTGAAAAGCAGGGTATAAAAACTAAGTCTTTTATTGTATCCTGCCTTTTCCTGACAAAAGTGAGACTATGGCCCCTTCCGCACTCGCAAAATAATGCATTTTCAAACCACTTTCACAACTGTTTGCAAGTGGATTTTGCTATTCTGCACAGCTTCAAAGAGCACTGAAAGCAGTTTGAAAGTGCATTATTCTGCATGTGCGGAATGAGCCTCAGTGTGACTAATAAGAAGTAAAATAGAATGCAATTGAAATAAAACTCTTAAAGCATATACATATTAAAATATTTTTTAAATCCTCAGTAACATTAGAATTCTCCTATAACAGCCAACAACGACAGGGCACTTAATCAGGAGAAGGAAAGAGTTTGGATTTATATCGCTGCTCTCTTCTGTAAGGGAGACTCAAGGTGGCCCGCAAACTCCTTTCCTTCTTCTCCCACCAACAGACCTTGTGATGTAGATGGAGATGAGAGGTTCACAGAGAACTGTATTGCTTAGGTCACCAGCAGGAATGTAGGAGTGTGGAAACACCTCTGGTTCACCAGATAAGCCACTGCCATTCAGTTGGAGGAGTGGGGAATCAAACCTGGATCTCCAGATTAGAATCTACCTACTCTTAACCACTACACCACAGTTAAGGGGGTGGGGAAAGGAGGAGGAGAAGACAAATGAAAAGGAAGGTGAAGGGTAGGAGGGCAGGGAGGCTGCTTAGAGTGGAACCAGCTCTGTCCTCAGCCACAGGCCTCAATGAACATTTCTCTTGCAAGCACTGAAGAACTGAGCCAGGTCCCGAGCCTAATTTGACAGAGAGTTCCACCAGACCAGAGCCAGAGTCAAAAAGACTCTGATTGAGGACAGTGGACCACTTCTTGGGCCATGGGCACCAGAAGGTTGTCAACAGCTGAGCACAATGATCTTTGCAGGTATGTTGGGAGAGGTGGCTCACTAGATAAGGTGGTCCCAGGCCATATAGAGCTTTAAAGGCCAGTAACAAAAACTTGAACCTGATCTGGAGCCAGGGCAATTGGTGGAAAACTGGTTGTATATGTGTTTTCCATAGGCCCCCATAAGGTCCTGTGCTGCCACCTTCTGGACCAGTTGTAGTGTCTGGAGCAACTTCAAGGGTAGCTCTACATACAGCAAGTTACAGTAGTGCAGTGATGGCGAACCTTTTCGAGGCCGAGTGCCCAAATTGCAACCCAAAACCCACTTATTTATTGCAAAGTGCACCAACTTATGGCAATTTAACCTGAATACTAGGGTTTTAGTTTAGAAAAGCGGTTGGCTCGAGGCATTGCATTCCTTAGTTTGTAAACTTGGTGGTAGTGGGGAACTTTGCTTTGAAACAGCCAGTACAACTCTTTGAGCAGGTGAATCATGACCCTAGGAGGTTTACTCAAACAGAGTCCCATTGCCAGCAACTGAGCCTCCCAGGTAAGAATCCAACACTTTAGTTCTTTGCATGAAAATCAGTGGGGTTTAGCAGCACTTAACAGGGTTACCTACACTGCTTCTCCAAAAGTAGGTCTTAGGTTTAATGCTAATAATTGAGCCCAGCAGCCCAGGCCAGCCTAGATGTATGTGTGTATGGGGGGGGGGATTTCCCCCCACATGACAATCTCTGTTGCGATGCCCACAAAGGGGCTCCTGGAGGTGCCATCTCTGGCACCGATGCCATGGGTTCCTGCAGAGCTGCAGTAGTGTAAACTGGAGGTGAATGTTGCATGAATCACTGTGGCTAGATTAGGGTGGGACAGGTAAGGCACCAGTTGCCTGATTTGGCGAAGGTAGAAAAAATACCATCCTGGTTGTATTTGTGACTTGGGCCTCCTGAGAAACTGAGGCATCCAGAATCACATTTAGGCTTCTGACCAATCTTCTGCGCGGGAAGTATGTTCCATACTCTCGCTCTATCACAGTGGTGGCGAACCTTTGGCACTCCAGATGTTATGGACTACAATTCCCATCCCAGCCCTATAGCCTGTGTTGTCTGGGCGATAAAGTGATGCTCAAGGTCCTCCCTAACTCTATCCAGATCTGAGATTTTGCTAAGAATTGCTCTTTCAAAATGCTAGCTGCATGCCAGCTGCCTATCACATTTCACAGTGTGGTGGAAGTCAGTTATCGTCTGTATCGAGTTGGTTTCAAATCATCAGGATAAGCCTTGGCAAAGTTGGGATAAGCAGGTAGCATCCGGCTTGTTTCTATAGCAATGCTGATAATAAAAGATATTTGTTGGTGACTTGAATGGTGCCAAAAAAATCAATCCACTTCCTAGGATGTGTCACCTCTGCCATGGTGATGAATACTCAATCCTTCTCTATGAGAAACTCCATATGTTTTAAGCCCATCACATGGCACCCCTAATAAAGTTTGCATAGCCATTATTGTTGGGGTCTCTACATCCATTCACTGAAGCTTTGAAAAGGAGGTTTTCTCCCAAACCACCCTCTCAAGGCATCCACAATGGGGGGGGCGTTTCATGAGGTATTGCTTTTTCTCTGGTTGCTTCAGAATCCCAGAATCCAATATATCAGCTAGGATTCCATGGAACGTTTGCCCCATGGTGGTGCTGGGAAATATATCTGAGTAGGACATGGTTCAGATTTAGTGCTGGTGGTGTGCTTCAAAGGGGCAGGGCAGGACTGGTAACTTAATGTGCAAAGGAGAGGGAAAAGGAATGCAAAATCCTAATAGAAGTAATATTATAACTAGGTTCTAAATGTAGATGTTTTTTGTATGCATATTTGAACCCAAAACTGTCCCCCTGCTCCTCATTGTCTCCCTGTCCCCATGCTGAGAACTAAAGAATGAATTAATGGCATGATGTCTGCAACAGCCACAGGGTTTCAAAATATATGTTTAGTCAAAATAATAGGTATTTTAATCATTTTTTGTGAACCAATATGTTTTTTGCAGTTTTATAGGAAGAGAAATGGGGGGAAAACATATTCCTTCCTTGTGTACTGTGTTTTGTATGTTTTTATATTATATTTATATTATATTATATCTCTGTTATATTATGGGTCTAACGGCACTGTCCAGAAGAGTTGGTTTTTGTACCCCAATTTTTCTCTACTTTTAAGGAGTCTCAAAGCAGCTCACAAACTCCTGCCTTTCCTCTCCCACAACAGACATCTTGTGAGGTAGTTGAGGCTGAGAGCTCAGAGAGAACTGTGACTGACCCAGGGTCACCCTGCAGGCTTCATGTGGAGGAACAGGGAAACATCCAGTTCGCCAGATTAGAGTCCACCACTCTTAAGCAGTGGTGGGATCCAAAAATTTTAATAACAGGTTCCCATGATGGTGGGATTCAAACTGTGGTGTGCATGTGGGGCTGGAGGCATGATAGAGTGGCTGGGCATTCCTGGGGCGGGGCATTCCTGGGCGGGACTGTGGCAGGGCCCAGGTCTCACTAGACAGAGCATTCCACCAGACTGGGGCTAGGCCTGAAGAAGTGTTGCCTTGTTTGAGGCTAACTGAACTTCTCTGGGGCCAGGGACCACCAGTAGATTACTATTCCCAGATTCAAGTGCTCTTTGTGGAATATACCAGGAGAGACGGTTCCTTAGGTACATGGACTCCAGGCTGCTTAGGGCTTTGTACATAAGTACAAGCACCTTGAACTTGAACCAGTGCTCCACCTGGAGCTAGTGCAGTTGGCAGAACACTGGCTGCATATGTTCCTGCCACAGGGTTTCTGTCAAGACCTTCACTGCTGCGTTCTGGACTAGCTGGAGCTTCCAAAGCAGGTTCAAAGAGTAGTGCTGCATAAAGTGAATTGCAGAAGCCTGGAGGGGACTGAGTCCCAGGAGGACAGTCTTGTTGGATCCACCAGTTCACCATGTGAAAGCCCTATGTTACAAGTTCCCACTCTGTGCCCCCTAAGCTCCAGCTTTGAAAGAGCAGAAGACCTTGGGCATGGGAGAGCTGTAGGTCATCAAGTTGTATCAGGCAGGAGAGCACAGGGATAAAAGTGGAGGGGAGAGACATTAAGGTTTTCCATGGTCTTCATGAGCCTGGGGACATCAAATTAATAAAATAAAATAAATTTACCCAGCTAATACCTCCACGATGAGGAGCTTCTGCAGAGGAAACCCATACAGAAATGTAAGGTGTGTTTCATGGTCATGAGCTTCCTTTAGTAGGAATATGAGACCCTTTAATACTGTGAATTAACCCTTTACGATACTGTGTGGGAACAAACACTTCTCAGGTAGGATGGGCATGGTTTCCTGAGTATTTCCCATGGTAATTGACTTTCCACGCTGTTGTTGGGGCATATTTTTTTTTTAAAAAATGAATCTAGCAAACCAAGAGGAAGCCCCCTCCTCCAAGAGTGGGAATGGCTTTAAAATATAATTAATTTTTTTCAGGCTCGAAGGAAAATGCTTAATGTGTAGCAGATTTCTTTCTATTTGGATAGCGTGACCGTGGCCAATTAAAACAGAACCCTCTGCAGAAGTTTCACATCCTGCTTCAGAGCGGGGGCTCTTTTTGTCTGAAAAACACAGGAACCCAGCAACAATCCCAAGCTATGTACATGTATCACTCTGCACACGGCAATGAAAGAAGCAGAATCAAAGGGTCAGAGGAAGAAAGTACTTAGCAAGACTTTGCTAGCTCTTGCAAATGTTAGAGGCCTGTTGCTTTTGACAATTTGCCAAAAGTACCTCCGTATTCCTTTGAAGCCTTACTTATACTTAATATTATGTAGTAATTAAAGGGTACAATTTCAACTATGATTTTTTTCCCCTTCTGATATAGCATTATTCAAGAGACAGGGTTTTTTTTAGATGTGTTGTAGATCACAGAACAGATGTAGAATGCTTCCTCATATTTTATGACAGTAAGTACAGAAGTTAAGGTTAGAACTACATATTACAAGAAACACAGGGTTGCTGCACAAAGAAAACACCCCCCATATCAAGTCCTTCCACATCTGTATGGTAAAACTTACTTTGTTTCCTAAGGGCATTTGACTCAAGGGCCGTTTCTGCACAATACGCTTCGAGTGTGCAATAGCATATATGGCAGCTGATGCAACCCGCGGGACTCGCCTGAACGATCCCAGTAGGGGCGGGAAGACGGTGCAGCCTGTGCAGAGGCTGCGCCATTGCCCGAACGCCTTACCATCCCTCCGACCTTCTGGCGTGTCACCCAGGCCAGGGGACACACACCCCTGCCCTCTTAGCGACAGTTCACCAGTGCGCGGGGCGGGAAACGTAATCCCTGGCCCGCAGAGTAATACACTGGAAGGTTGGAGGGATGGTAAGGCATTTGGGAAAAGGGGGGGGGATGGCGCCTTCCAGCTGCTGCCATTTGCATGGCAGCGGTTGGAAGCCGCTGTTTCCAAAAAACCTCGCTCAGGGAGTGAGGTTGGAAACAATTAACTGGCGCTGCCCTTCGAGGGGAATTCTTGACAGTGGTGGGATTCAAATAATTTAACAACCGGTTCCGGTGGTGGGATTCAAATGATTTAACAACTGGTTGTTTACAAGCTACATTTTAACAACCGGTTCTACCGAAGTGGTGCGAACCTGCTGAATCCCACCACGGGTTGCGAGGCCATGGCAGTGCAAACCCCTCCCCAGGGATGCTGTTTTTAGCGTCTCTGGGACGCTGTATTCCGCCCGTGTGGAAACAGCCATAACTTCATACTGTTTGCAGTCACTAATGGAGAAATGTTCAGCATAAGACTTCTAAACACAAGTAAATTGTACTATGTATCACTGAGGTTTTCAAGGCAGGAGGCATTTGTAGGTGGTTTGCCCTTTCCTGCCCCCACATCATGACCCTGGTATTTCTTGGTGGTTTCCCTTCCAAATACTAGCCAGAATCGGGAATGAGAGTGTGTGAGTAGCCCAAGGTCACCCAGCAAACTTCTGTGGCGTGAGTGGGAATTTGAACCTGGGTTTCCCAGGTCCTAGGCTGACACCTTAACTAATATACCCCTCTGGTTCTCCCCCCCCCCCGTAACAATATTTTTATTTGTATTTTAAAGACAAAATCTAAAACATACATTTAAAAAAATTGACCAGGTTATAAAGTACTTATTTCATAGAACTTCCAATTTCCTCTGCACCAAATATCCTTAAAACGCTAAATTTTCAGCACTTAGCCATTAAACATCAAAATAAAGTTAAATCTTTAACATAACTTTTCTCTAGTCTTTAGTTTCACTTTTCTCTATGGAATCTTATTTAAACAATCCTTAACCTTCAAAACCACTAATCCTCAGTGTATTCAAGTCAAGTCAGGTAAGCCTTCATTGGCATAAGAAAAAGAAAGAAAAGGATTACATATAAGAAGTGAAAAATAATAAGTCAAAATACAGTTTTCAGCTCTAATCAATTCACTGAGTCTCTATAATATCTAATAGTAAATTTGCAACTAGTGCACAATGTGCAGGATCCTCATTATTTAAAAGGAAAAGTATCTTATGGATAACGTGACCAGATGGTCACTTTTGCAAACCGGGGCCAGTGACTGGCGATGTAACCAACAGGAACACCTGACTTCACCAGAGCTCCGTTCCATGTCACAGGGCCCGAGGAAGCGGAGAGATATGCCCCAAACGATCTTGCGCTCCTGCAGCTGCGCGGGAGGCTGCCGCACTGCCTTGCGCCCCAGAAGGCAGTGCGGCAGCCTTCCAAAACCCAAGACACTTGAAAAAACCCGCGGGACAAGTTGTTTTAAGGCGGGACTGTCCCGCCAAAAGCAGGACGTCTGTTCAGCCTACTTATGGACATCCGACAGGTCCGAGCACTTAGCAAATAAAGAGTTTTTATATTTAATTCTCAGTTGAGTATGTTTCTGGCAGTGGAAAAGAGTGTGTTCTAGGGTTTTCACGTAATCCAAACCACAGGAACAAAATCTCCTGTCTTTTACCGTCTGATCATACCTGCCATACAGGAGAGCAGAAGGGATTACATTCAATCTAGCCAGAGTAAGTTCTCCCCTAAATCTAGGGTTCCATACAGTGGAAAGGTAATTGGCTACACCGCCACGTATGACCGGAATCCCAAAACTCACAGGGGAGCATGTTTTATTTGCAGCAGCAAGGAGGTTGCAGAACTCCATGTTTAACAGATTGCCTTTAATTTTATTCCATTTATCATCAATGTATTTTTTTTCGGTATTGTCTAGATATTCTATCAGGGGTTTCCAATTGTCCATGAACTTAATTAAATTATTTTCTTTCAGTAATGAAGTTAACTTGGTCATCTCGGCTGGCTCTAATAAATTCATCCACCATTCTTCATTTGTAGGTATAGCTGGAATTTTCCATTTCTGACTTTTGATACAGGGCTGTTGTCATTTGCAGTGGCAGTCCTGTGTGACTTGTAACATGTATAAAGGTCTGCCAAGGAAGTTCTATGCCTGTGTAGATCAGCAAACATCCCATACCCTGCCTCTGATCAGAGGACAGTTCTAACCACTACACTGGCTCAATCTGTACTCTTTGATGGTGTTACTTAGATAAATTGGGGTTGAATCAGTTTATCTGTTGCCTTAGTTTATCTGTTGCTGGTACCCACTTCTGGCTGCTTACTTATGATACTGTGCATGTGAAGAGGTGCATTCATTCATGGGATCAATGAGAAAAAGTCACTTTGAGAAGTACCTCGGGAATAAGGAAGGGAGGCTGCAGCCGAACAGGACCTACAAACAGAGGTGGGATCCAGCAGGTTCTCACAGGTTCCCAAGAGTAGGTTACTAATTATTTGTGTGTGCCGAGAGGGGGTTACTAATTGGTGATTTTGCCACATGATTTTTGTCTCAGTTACGCCCCTCCTCTCAGCAGTAGCGCGCAGAACTTGAAGCCGTCTAGCAGGAGGTGCACTGGCATGTGTGGCAGCCTGCGCCTGCGTGCATTCGTTTCCCGCCCAAGGACCGGCGCAGCGGCTGCGTCCTTGCCACAGGCCCGCCCAGGAATGCCCCCCCAAAATGCCTGGCCACGCCCCCGTCATGCCCCGCCCAGGCCCATTGGCGCTACGCCACAGTTTGAATCCCACCACCATGGGAACCTGTTACTAAAATTTTTGGATCCTACCACTGCCTACAAAGGTTTGGAAAATCCTGATGCCCTTTGTGGTTTGCTTAATTTATAACGGCATCCCCCAAATAGCTGAGTAGCAGTTGTCTCCCTGTACAGACATTTCAGATTCAGGTATGTATGAAGTATGGCCTATCAAGCCAAATCTCTATGGTAAGAAGTTAAGAAATAGCACATTTTCCCAAGGTGCCCAAACGTGTTTGTTATCCAGTGAGAAACCTTGGTCCCCCTAATCTCAATGCAGTAGCTGTACCATGTAAATCAAATCCAACCCACCAGATTGCTTCAAGGCTACCTATAAGCTTTTACTACTTCTGGCTAGGTTTTTAAAAAAACCAAATCAGCTTCATAATACTATATATTGCTCCTATTTTTCCCTTTCTTTTCTTTTCTTTTCTTTTTCTTTTCTTTTTTTTAAATAAATGGTGCTTTGAAAACAATTGATTTTGCTAGATAGTGCATTGATCATACACCTAGCCTCGGGACAGAATATAGCTTCAGAAATAATAATAAGTAAGGCAATCATCTAATTTTAGTGAAATAAAAACTGAAAATGTACATCCACCAGAATAATCTCTGAGACTACTTCTGATGCCTTGTGCTTGTACTTTATCCTCAGTGACATGGTAATCTACTAAAGTTCCTCTCACAATTTTTCTCTTTGCAATCTGGAAAGAACAGATTCACCAGTGATTGTGCTCATTTATAAAAGCATCCAAAACAAAATTGAACCCCAAGGCTGATAAACTATAAAGATGCTGATCAGATCTCGGCAGCAGCAGAATGGACGATGCTTTGGGGCTCGCTCAGCTAAAAGACGGCACTAGAAGACGGATGACTTTATATACCCAATTACAAACACCATAGCTTTGTCGAATGAACGCGGAAATCATAAAATATGTTGCGTGCCCTTTATTAAGTAAAGACTGGTATTTTGTAAAATACTTGGGAAGATTTAGTAACTTTTCTGTAATTTAATTCCCGTCACTGTATTCTGCTTTTTTTTGTTGCCAAAAACTTAATCAAATAATCATTTGGAAAGAACAATCCAATAGAGCAAACTTTCCAGTCTTGAAGACTAAATAGCTAATTGATTTTGTTTATCAGTAAAGATCAGCTTGTCAGCCTCTCATATCGTTCATTCATTTGCAGGCGCTAACTCATAATTATATTTTAAAACACCCTAGTAGGTTGTCACCTGAATTCCTCACAAAGGGGAGAATGAACTGAAGATTTTACCTGTGAATGATCAACTTTGAAAATGTGCTTGGAAATAACTTGTCTATGAAAACCACAGAAAAGCAGAATTCTTTCTCCAAAAAACATAAGAACATAAGAACTAGCCTGCTGGATCAGACCAGAGTCCATCTAGTCCAGCACTCTGCTACTCGCAGTGGCCCACCAGGTGCCTTTGGGAGCTCACATGCAGAATGTGAAAGCAATGGCCTTCTGCGGCTGCTGCTCCTGAGCACCTGCTAAGGCATTTGCAATCTGATGGAAGTTGATTTGTTAGTAGGGCTGTCGACCTTCAGGTGGTGACTGGAAATCTCCTGGGAATTACAATTGTTCTCCAGGTGAAAGAGGGCTGTTCACTTAAAGAAAAGGACCACTTTGGAAGATGGACTCTATACCGGGGGCCAAATATGGGGTTAAATGTCCCCGGGCTGTGGCCATTTAGTCACATGGGGGTGGAAAATAGCTCCCACACCCCTCCTCCTCCCCCCAGGTCCATACACTGACTTCAAGACCTGGTGAAAAAAAATGTTGTTTGGTCGTGGTGGGGGAGGGTGGCCGCCCATACCGGGGGGGGGGGACTCAGATTTTGCACCGAGCTACATCTTCCCTATATACACCTCTGCTCTGTACCCCTTTGAAGTCTCTCCCCACCCCAAACCCCATCCTCCTTGGTCTTCACCCCGAAAATATCCAGGTATTTTCCAACCTGAATCTGGCAGGCATAGCTCCCTATCTTGGAATGTAAGCCTCTCTGATTTCTTTAGCTGCTGAGCAGCCCCTAGGAAAAGGAGAAAGAAAAGTTTGCTGCTCAGAGAGCCTTCTTTGTTCCTAAAACGTTTCTGATTGTTTTGCTTCCTTTAGCTTTGCATCTTTTCCTGTTCGTTTGCTGGTTTTTTAAATTTTTTCCCCCTTTGCTTTCCAACCTGGTCATGCAATTATAATACTCCCATAATACTAGAACTTGGGGACATCTGACAAAGTGTAAGGGCAACAGGTTCAGGACTAAAGGAAATAATTGTTCTCTCAACAAGGAATTGAATTCTGGAATTCACTGCCAGTGGACATAGTGATGGCCACAAACATAGATGGTTTTGAAAGTAATTAGATTAGTGGGAGTGAAGGAAGCATAGTGTAGCCTGATTTTTTCAGATCACAGAAGCGAAGCAGGGTCAGTGCTTGGGAACGAGACTAACAAGGAAGACACTGCAGGTGAAGGCAATGACAAACCACCTCTGCTTCTCACTTGCCTTGAAAGCCCCTTGTGGGACTAACATAAGTCAGCTGGGATTACACAAATGCATACACACACACAGCTTTATAGAGGAGAGACCAATAAATGGCTCCAGTTTGAGGGAGTGGTATGGGGCTGTGACAGCAGATCTGTCCTCCCAAGGGCACTTAAACCAAAGGAGGGGCAAAGATGTTGGCAGACAGCCATGATGGCCTTCTGGAATACTTGGATGTGGTGCAGGGCACTGCACCAGTGCCAACACTGGCTCTATTGGCACAGTGGGAATGTTCCCGAGGTGTTCTTGGAGGTGAAACTAACATTAGTCGGCTTCCATCTCTGTGTAACAGGGAACTCTGCGGCCTGGGGCTCTGACATATGCTATTCTTTGGTAGCCCTATGGAAGGCTTTCCAGCAATCAGAATTGACCTATGATTAATTGATCAAAAGACAAAAATCACGTGGTACCGTTTTATTTATTTATTTATTTATTTATTTATTTATTTATTTATTTATTTACAATATTTTTTTATCTTGCCTCCTCTCAATTGGGACCCTAAGGCAAAAATAATAAAATTAAATCTTTTGTTTAAAATATGTCATATTTAAAAAACTAACTTTTAAAAATTTAACTTTTTTAAAAAGTAACTTTTAAATATTTCATATTTTAAAACTAACCTTTAAAATAATACTTACATACCACCACCACCACCACCACCACCACCACCACCACCACCACCACCACCACCACCACTATCATTATCATTATTATCACCATCATCATCATCATCATCACCATCACCATCACCATCACCATCACCATCATCATGCTAAGTAGCATATCGGGCAACATGTGCACTCCAGCATTTCTGGTCTTGGGCGAGTGTTTCACCCTCTTCCCATGCAATATTCATTGCCTTCAGGTCTAGCTCGAATTTAAGAACTATTAAAAGCATAAACAGGAAGGAGGGTCAGTAAAGGAACACCAAATGAAACAAAAAGGTTTTCACCTTCTGGAGGAAAATAATGATTGATGGGAACACATGAATTTTCCCAGGGGAGGGAATTGCACAGTTTTGGTACCATGGTCACCAAATTGCTACCCTTCTCGCCTCAGATGTCAGAGGTTCATGAAGATGACAGTAGCAGTCAGGTAGGTTCACATGGCAGTATGCAGTCCTTAAGTTTGGAGTTCCCAGAATTCGTAATCAGGCTGCATGTTTCACAGAGGAGAAAAGAAGGGTGTGTGTGTTTCAGTACATGATATACAGTACATGAATTTTTTTTACCCTAACTCACTCCATTGTTTTGTGTTTGGTGAACATCCAGACTGATTCCTGACTTAGGAGGAATTCTGAACTTTGCACACTGTTTTGTGATTATTTTGGTTGGCCTCAATAAAAAAGATACTCTCTCTGGAAATTGTTATTGTGTATTACCATGTCTACATGTGTCATTTTCAATTGATCCAGTGTGTGAATGACTTTCTCAATGGGAGGCAAAGCTACTGTGGCACACATGCTTACTTACTTTACAATATTTTTCTGTCAATTCATAGCTGATTTACGGAAACCCCTGGTGAGATTTTCAAGGCAAGAGACATTGAGGCCCCTTCCACATGGGCCATTTAGAGCGGTGAGAGGCCAGTAAAAACGACGGTGTGGGGGAGGTGTTCGCACGGCTGCCGCTGCTGGAGTGCAGCTGCAGCAGTGAATACCCCCCCCCCGCCAGCATTTTCAACGAGCAAGTCTTTTGGAAAACACCACCTTCCGTCCGGTGCTGAGCAAACGGCATTGGGTGGAAGGTGGCCTTTTCCCTGTGCCGCTTTTTTCCGCCTTTTACCTCCTCTTGGCTGCCATCACTCTACAGAGGCCAGGGGACATGCCTCCCGGCCTTCATCACCGGAGGTGTCGCCATGGCCACGGGGTCATGTCCCCTGGCCTCTGCTGAACGATGGCAGCTGAGTTGAGGTAAGAGGGGGGAAAGTGGTGGGCCCCATGGGAAGGTGGCCCCGTGGGCCGCTGGGGCACCAAGGCCATTCGTAGGACAATGTGTGAATGCAAGTATGCCAGTGTACCCCTGCCCGTGAGGCCCGTGCGGAAAGGGCCTCAGAGGAGGTTTGCCATTGCCTGCCTCCATCTCACAACCCTGGTATTTCCTGGAGGTCTTCCATCTAAATACTTGCCAGGGGCAACCCTGAGAGCAGGCTAGCCTCAACTGGCAAGGTTGGCTGAAGCAATAATTGCCCTATAGTATTTAGTCACTGCTGTCCTACTGTCTATAAGTATCTTACCAATTCTCTCCCCACTTAGGTGAGTTTTTAGCATCTTGCTGTATTCTCTTCTTCCCCAGCTCTAGTTTGGAGTCTTGTGAAATTAACAGGTGACAATCAGTGCAAGAAAAACACTGACATACTGTGACTACTTTCCAAAAAGCAGCTTCAACAAGTTTCTTGAACACATTGTAAAATCATAGCTTCAGCTACTTAACTGGTGTTTTGGAAGGTGGATTATATGAGGCTGGTTCATATATATGGAACAGGCTCATAAATGTAGGATCAGAGTAGTCTGTGTGGGTGAATGAGATCAAGTTTCATGGAATAAATGTTTATATCATCTGCATCAACCATTAAAAACAGTCCTGGGTCATACATTCAACTTAAAGTCATTGTGATGAGAAATAAAGTGATGTGCAAACAAGTTGTTTATTTCACACATTTGTGCCCTGGTCCTTTCTCTGAGGAACCTCAGGCAGCCTACTTTCTGCTGACAACCGCAATTCTGTGAGGTAGGTGAGACCGAAAGAACATGGTGGGCCCAAAGTCAACCTTTAGGAGCAGGAGTGGCATAGTGGTTAAGAGCAGATGCATTCTAATCTGGAGGAACCGGGTTTGATTCCCTGCTCTGCCGCTTGAGCTGTGGAGGCTTATCTGGGGAATTCAGATTAGCCTGTGCACTCTCACACATGCCAGCTGGGTGACCTCGGGTTAGTCACAGCTTTTCGGAGCTCTCTTGTTGTGAGGGGGAAGGGCAAGGAGATTGTAAGTCCCTTTGAGTCTGCTTACAGGAGAGAAGGGGGGTATAAATCCAAACTCTCTTCTTCTTCTTCTTCTTCTTCTTCTTCTTCTTCTTCTTCTTCTTCTTCTTCTTCTTCTTCTTCTTCTTCTTCTTCTTCTTCTTCTTCTTCTTCTTCTTCTTCTTCTTCTTCTTCTTCTTCTTCTTCTTCTTCTCCTTCGTCTCCTTCGTCTCCTTTGTCTCCTCCTCCTCCTCCTCCTCCTCCTCCTCTTCCTAAATCCTGTCCCAACACTAAGCATAGCACCATGCCTGTGAGAACTAATCTTGTTAACGAGGTCCGGATTAGTGAAAATGTTCTTCATCTTGCTCTCTCGCGTCCTGTAAATTGTAATGTAGAAAGAAGCCCATCACCATGGGATTTAAAGGGGAGAGATGTGTCCTGTCAAGTAAGCAAAACAATATATCCCCCAAGTATGTTTAACTCAAGTATGGTATGTGGCCTTATAATTCTCCTCCCTCTTTCCAAGGGAAAAAATTTCTCATGAAGCACAGTTTGAGAATAAACATAACTGCTATGGAAATCCCTTTTTGATCCACTGCCCTTGCAATCGTACATCAGCTTCAGCCTCTACATGTTGCAGCATTTTAATTTAGAACACATGTGTATTCATCATAATGACCCTGTGACAATTCACTTGGGCATCATGGGCTAAACCGTTTGTGATATGTCCCTACCCACACTCCTTGAGAATAAGTTCTGTGCCGGAGGTTAGACTTCCAAAGCCAACTACTTAGGATCAGAATGCCAAGGTGTCTAGGCTATGCAATTACAAATGCAGTTATGCCCTTCTGATTCAAGAAGGATTTTAAAGGGTTCACGTATTGGCAACTGGTTTGCTTCTTTCCCACATTTCTGCTGCAATTTGGTGTAGATATGGTTTTGCTGGCCTCCTATGTAAATATTTCTGTGGGTTCCGAAGTGTTCCAAAGTTGTTCAAGAACACAAACACTGTTCTTTCTCACCATGATTTCATGCACCTTGATGCCTTGTTATTGAATCTGAGCATGGGTCAACACTTACTAAATAGCTGTCCTGTGTATTGGTGAATATCACCATGTGCAGTTATACATAACTAGTTTCAGGTGGGTAGTCCCATTATTGTATAGCTGTTGGACAAAATCCAAGTCTGGAAGCTTCTTAAGAAACCAGCCAAATTTTCCAGGATATAAGCCTTTGTGAGTCAAAACTTACTTTTATATTAAATGGTTCATCTTTAAAGTGCTACGGGACTCGAATTTTGTTCTGATAAAAAAGCAGTACATGCACTGGAAATATTTTTCCATCGCAACATACCAGTGGTTTGATGTTATGGGTGACTGGGTCATGAAAAAGATGGAAATGGTGAGCCCAGTATATTTATTTGCAAGTGAGTTGTCTGTGAGGACTGCAACATGGTAATAGAAATGCATTTAGATGTAGTCTACTGCAATGGGGCCTTCAGAGTACTTTACTGTACAATTTACCACATGTACAGGAATGTTGTCTTTTGTGCAGTTTATTTATTTATTTATTTTGATTTGTGCGCCACCTTCCCCACAAGGGCTCAGAGAGGCTTATACTAAGAAATAACAAATAATTTGATCAAAACAATTAAAACCGTTTAAAACAATTATAGTAGTTAAATCCAATCTAATCTAGTTAAAACAATTTAAAACAGTTATGGTAGTTAAACTCTGATCTAATCTAGTTTAAATACAACGAGAGTCCATTTTTGGGGTGGAGGAGTGGAGTTTAACCATCAGTTACAACTACCTCTTTTTTTTTAAAATAAAGGTAGCTGAAGACACCAATGCCATGTTCCTTAAAAAAATCTCTTGTATGGAAACTTTTAATAATCAGAGTGGTTAATAATTTATACAAGAGAAAACAAATCTTAATGTTAAGAGACAAACAACCTGTTGCACATGAAATTAAAACATGGCACAGGTAGGCAGTGAGGGTGAAGGTACATTTTGAAAAAAGAAAACTAAAGGCAAATCAGAAGTGTACCTGGTATTTTTAAAGGCAGGAAGCAGAAAAAGTAGAGTGATGGCATAAATAGGAGCCAGATTGGCACTTACCAGATTGTCTCTGGTCATATGGTAGAGTCAGTGCGGAGCCTTGTGGGTCATGGGCAACAACTGGTGAGACCAGTGGCAGGTGTATCACAGAGAAAAGTCTTTCTCTGTGATACGCCTCTGAAGATGCCAGCCACAGATGCAGGCGGAACGTTAGGAACAAAATCCACCAGACCATGGCCATATAGCCCGGAAAACCCACCAGAACCAGTTGAATCTGGTCGTGAAAGCCTTCGACAATAGCTTGGTTTTATTAATCAGACTAATAAAATAATAATCAAATGGCAACATTACAAAAAACTTGGGAAATATTAAATCCAATGCTTACATTAACACAGTGTACCCTTGGATGTTTCATTTTGTAAAACATAAAGAATTTTTTTAAAAAGAGGGAAAAAAGGTGATTTTCAGGATTTCACAAAGAATGCAAAACAAATTGGAACTAAAATATATTTTCTAAGGTATTTAGGGAAGTTTAGAAGTGAGGCTAACATAGAACAGATATTCTTAATATCACCATAGCATATGAGACAATGTTACTTCAAGATATTAAAAACCCTGTAGAAAATCCACATTTTCTCAGAAGTATGTGCATGCATTCTGTTCAGGTTGGATTCTCGGTTATGCACACATTTTCCCCACTCTGGAACTCACCGTGCTCTCAGATTTGAGAATGTCTGTGGTTTCTAAAAGCTCTCAAAGTGCAACTTTTAGGGAAAGCAAAGGGAAACAACATGTGTATCACATTCTTTGGGTTTACTTGCTCCTCCCAGCTTTCCCTGCCTACACAACAACAGTTCCTTCTGCTCAAATTGAACAAGGAATTTGGGGGGGGGGGGAGAAATGACAATCTGGCTTGGCTGTAGACACTTTGTAGTTGGAGAAACCCTTTAAAACAAAACCACATGGAAAACCCACAGTGAATCACACAGCCCTGAGGTAAGGATTGCATGTATAGTACTAGTTTTCCATTCGTTGCCTAATGTGGATAGCACAGATTGGTTTTCTGGCAGAGTGGATGTGAGTAGAAGATAGTATTGTTGGATAGGATTGTGATCTAGATTTTCTGTAGTCTCAGTACACAGAGATTCTAGATGGATATGGCTTCACTTGACTCATCAATGAATAATTACTTGGTCTTCACCACTGGGAACTTGTAGCAGCCCCAATAGCCTGGACCAGTTAGATGGTCTGATCAGAGCTTGGAAGCTAAACAGCATTAGTACCTTATATACTTGCATATAAATCTACTTTTTCAGCAGATTTTTTGCGCTGAAAAAGCCCCCCTCGACTTATACGTGAGTGAGTGTCCCACTTAATTATTGTGTGGCATTCCCCCTCTCCCGTTTTTGCTCTCTCCTGTCTTCTTCTCTGCCTTCCCCCTTTCAGCCGCTTTCTCTGCTTCTGCTTCGCTCTCCTCTGCCGCCTTCTCTGCCTCCCCCTTTCAGCCGCTTTCTATGCCTCTGCCTTCTTCTCAGCGGCGGCCGGCCCCTGGCTCTCGGCAGGTGACAGCCAATTGACCTGGATGGGCTGGACAAGCTGAGGGATGGAGAGGTCAGTGGCAGAGACCTTGGGATTGGTGAGATGGGGGGTAAGTGGCAGAGACCCCCAAATAGCGTCCAACCGTATCTATTTTTATTTTTGAAATTTACCAGTAGCTGCTGCATTTCCCACCCTAGACTTATACTCGAGTCAGTAAGTTTTCCCAGTTTTTTGTGGTAAAATTAGGTGCCTTGACTATTCGGGTCGACTTATACACAAGTATATACGGTACTTTTATGGGAGATGACCAAAGAAAGACTGAGGGTGCCATGTAGAAGAAGTCAGTGACCAATTGCCTCTGCTCCTCTCTGGCCTTGAAAACCTACGTTCATGTTCATAGAGTTGCTGTGAGTCAGCTGGAATGGAAATCTTACTGAGCTATCCCTCTGAATTTATTTCAGCAGGAATTCTCATATACTTTTAATGTAAGGATAAGAATGACAGACTTGATTGTTTTGTTCTTGGCAAGCTAACTTTTGAGATCAAGACTACCTTAGGTGTGCATGTTATATATACTGTGCTAGCTATATGCTTCTCTGAAATCATATCCCTCATGAAGATGACATCAAGAAAGAGGTGTGGGTGTGTTTTGGCAGAGGGCTTGTACACAAAGACCCTTTCCAGTTCAAAGGTTCTGTGCTTTTGAGAGTTATACTGCATAATATATGCCCTTGTCTTTACAAACTTCAATGCAAATTGGCAATCCTTTGAAAATGAGCTAAAAGTAGACGGAAAATAGGTTTTGGATGACACTCAAGGAACTCAGCAAGTCTAAATATACCTTTGAAGAAATATGTGCCGCTAAGTTTAGTAGAACTTATTTCCGAGAAAACATGCTTACAATCATGCTACAGAAGTTGAAGCGTTAAGAATGACTATAGCTGTTGAATGATAATTGGAGATGACGATGGGCATATTTTATATATATATATATTTCCCAACAACAATCTGGTTCTAAATGGAATGGGTTTCAGCAAGCATATTTGTATTTGGGGTGGGTTTTTTTTTAAAAAAACAATCTAGCTTTAATTCATAATTACAAGCTTATTCCAATCTCTGCATAATGAAACCACATTTTAGACCAACAGCTGTTATCTAGTTTCATTGACAGCCTCGGGGTATGCATATTTTAATATTCATTTACTGTGTCCCGATAAACTAAATACTTCCTACTGGAAGTCTATCAAATTAATCACAATATCTTAGTTGCTGTTCTGTCTTCCATGTAGCCCTCCCCACTCTCAAAATTGCTGTGTTAGATGGACTTCCAGTTAAAAGAATGAACGTCTGGCAGATGTAACCTCTTTCAAAGAAGATGGTCGGATCCAAGGGATGATAAAAGGGACAACATGTATTCATTCTGACCCAGCCTTACCTTGCCCTTACATTATTATGTAAAAAAACAGCTAGTTTAAACCCTGCAACATTGCCAACAGCAATGTTTTTTAATAGACGGCTTTGTTGTTTGAAAGGTTATGGTTTTAACTATGGTTTAAACAGCATTAGGTTCTCATATGCATATAATGTGGCTGTAAGGTTGATGGTGCTCCAATTTTCCACAATTCAGAAAACACCTGAATGTTGGGCTGTAAAATATATGGAAAAGTTTTGTCCAGAAGTGTATGGGAATGAGCAGGAGGCAGAAAGTTCTGCAGCCTGTTAAAGTTTTAAGACTGTTTGTTGTGGATAACGAACGGGCAAAGGATACTAGAAGGGCAGGAAAACGGATTACCTCACAGATGCGTTGGGGAGGGGGAGGGGAAGTAATAATGTCCAGACAGGGAATAGTTAGATGGATTTCAAAGGCATTTATTTTTTTTCTGGAACAACGTCCGGCCTCCTCTAAACTGCTACAGACCAGCAACAATGTTATCCAAGAATGTTCTAATTGTTTAATTAATTGTAACTGTTACTCAACTTGACTTAGAATGACATTTTCGAAGTAGATAGGATTCCTGGTTGGGAGAACCATCCAAGGAATTAGTAAGCAAAACTGAACCCCAGTCTGAGGGTATTAAATCTACGCTTCTCTAGAACATTCCAGAATTCTGTCTTCAGAAAGCATCAGTGCAGGCTGTTAGTGAAACTGTGCTGGTGGCGGAGTGTGTTGTGCCTTTCACTTCTATTGGATTTCCTGGTCCAGTTATTATACCTTAGTCGTTATCAATTTTCAATCCTACTTCTATTGGATTTCCTAATGGGTGATTGGAGCAAATAAAGAAACTTTCTAATAACATTCCTGGCAGTCCTTTGATTCCCAGAAAAGTTTTAGGGGACATTTTGGCTGCAGTGAGATTGAGTTGCCAGGTAGGGAAACACCTGGAGATTTTAAGGGAGAGTGGGGTATGAGAAGGAAAGGGACTTCAGCAGGTTATAATGCCATAGGGATCATCTCAAGCAGCCAGTTTTACCAGGGGAGCTGATTTTGGTCATCAGGGTCGATTCCCCACCCACCATTAGATGCGCGCTCCTCACGGCAAATAACCCGGGGTCCTGCAGCACTCCCCACTGCACCAGCAGTGACAACGCAGTCAGCCCGATTCTGCCGCTCCTCCCACCCCTCAGCGTGCGTCATTTCGGATCCTGGTCGGAAGTACTTTTTTTTTGAAACCGCGCGCTGAACACGGAGCAGGGGGCCCCTCCACTTTCACTTTTGAAGTGGGGAAAAGCCCCTGGAGTTCAACTGCAATAGTGGGAGATTTCAAGGTGCCATGTGCAGGGTGGCAACCCCGGCTGTGTCTGTTCCTGGTTCTAGCCATAGTGATTCATACAATAGTTTATTTATTTTATTTTATTTATCAGTCTTATATACCGCCCAATCCCCGAAGGGCTCTGGGTGGTGGACAACATAAAATTACAGATACATAGTAGACTGTAAATAATTAAAATTAAAATTAAAATGCAGCAAATAATAAACAACAATGCCCGCAGCAATTCCTATTAGACCCTCCCAGGAGGGGAGAAGAGCATGGGTCACATAGATGGTAATAGGCCCAAAACATAAGAGGGTGGAGGGGGCACACAATCAGCGGCTGGACACTCCAAAGGCCCGGCGGAACAACTCCGTCTTGCAGGCCCCGCGGAACTCACCAAGGTCCCGCAGGGCCCGGACAGCTGGAGGAAGAGTGTTCCACCAGGCAGGGGCCAGGGCTGGAAAAGTCCTGGCCCGAGTGGAGGCCAGCCGCATCATTGAGGGGTTACATCAAGACTGGGCTATTTCTTCTCTCATATGTTTGTGTCTGGAAATTAAGATGGCAGAAAGATACCCTCCTGCCTGTTTCTCCAATTAAAGATACTTGTTTGGTGAGTACTTTTTGGTGGCAACTTCATAAATATGGAACAACCTCCCGAGGGAGGTATGCCTTGCCCCCTGACCTTAGGAAGCAGTTGAAGACTGCATTTGATTGATTGAACTTATTATTTGGCAGTTCATATTTTTTTTAATTGTCACTTTTAATGAGTTTCATAATTGTTTTTTCATTGTATTTTTAAGAGTGTTCTATTTATATTGCAAGTCACCTTTTGCTCCGAAAGGGAGAAAGTTGCTAACACACACACACACACACACACACACACACACACACACACACACACACACACACACACACACACACACACACACACACACTCAGAGAGAAAGAGAGAGAGAGAGAGAGAGAGAGAGAGAGAGAGAGAGAGAGAGAGAGAGAAACATACACAAACCCTCACCTCCTCAGGGAGCCTGCTAATTACAGACCCTTTCTGCACAACCAAAACAAAATGTTTTGAGGCAGGAAATAAAACATTTCTTCTGTGGAGGCATGGGCCCCCCCCCCCCCCATGTTTTATTTCAGCCTGAAAACCTCATATTTGCATCCTCTTCTTTAGCTATTTTTGGTGGAAATGTTTTCACAGCGTTTTCACTTGCTGTGTGTATCACTTTAAAACGTTTCCCACACCTCCCTGTAGTCCCTGGACTGCCTCCTTGGCGCCATTTTCTGAGCTCGCACTGACTGTCTCACCTGTTTATTTTGTCAGTTGTGGGTTTTAAAAAAATGTGGAGGGTTATTTTTCAAAGCTTTGATTACATGGGCTGTGGGGAATTGCAGCAAGAAGCACTGAAGCGTTGAATTCACAAAGATGTCAAAATAAAACTCAAGAATCACAAAATGGCTCCTAGGAATCACTTCATGGAGGTGAGTGTGAGCAAATGTGGGGAACTGAAAAGTTTTGGCAGAAGTTTTCAATGACTTGTCCTGTGAGAAAGGCTCAATCTCCGGTTGATGCCAGAGTGGTTGCACCTAGCTCAGGACTACCTTTAAATGGTGACTTCTTGAGGACCACAGCTGAAGCCCAGGGTCATATGGGAGAAGGTAGTCCTTTAGATATGCAGGGCATAGACTGTAAAAGGCTTTAAAGGTCATAACACCATTATTGTTTGGACGTACAGTACACTGGCTCACACAGAATGTGTATTTGTGGATGTGCAACAGGAGGCATGAAAGATAAATGAAAGATAAATGCATGGAGAAAAGAAAGAGAAGAAATATCTGGAGATGAAAGTCAGCGTGTCTAAGTATATGAGCAAACATACACTGTTTTTAAGGAGGAAAAATACTGTTCATAGAGGTTTACGAGACTAAATCAGTTTTTGTTTTTCAGTGTCACTTTGTGACACAAGACACACACTTCATGTGCTTCAAATGAATGAGCTTTCCTGAAAAAAACGAACTAAACAAACAACATTGAGTCAGAAATTGTAATAATATGTTAAATTATTCTACCTTGAGGCTTGCACTGTACTGCATTTGCAGCTTCATGGCTAGAGCTAAGATGACCTGTAAAGGTGGCATTTTCATCTCGCCCTTTGTTGACCTAAGTTATTCCCCTTAAACATAAAACAGAGAGATACTATATGTGTAATGTGTAAGCAGCCATCACAGAGTGAAAAACCATCTTCATGGGACTCTAGAGGATTCTGTTGAAAGAGGTCCAAATGATTATTATTTGTTGTTGTTCATACAACTACAGCATGCCTCAGCATGTAGCAAGAGGGTCACATAGAACAGTCACGTGTTACAACAACAAAATAAAAGCTAAGGAAAAAAATTAAAAGCCATATGTAGGTTTTTACACACACCTTGATATCAACTTCAGAAGTCAGTGGACCTGAATATTTTAACAGGGATTCTGTTGAACTATCAAGATGTGGATTTACAGTTCTGTTTCAAAATGTAGGTGTTCTCTCTCACACACTTGTATCCAATCAAAAGATATCTAAAATTGCATTTGAAGATTTCACACACATTTCTGACAAGCTAGACCAGGAGTTCATAATTTGGTCGAGCCTTTGGGTATTTCTCAAATTAGTGGGTGCCCCAAGCTGCCAAAAAGTTGGGTCCAGTCTCAAATTGCAATGAGTTTCAAACCATAAATTGTCCTGTAATGGATGTGATACTTTCAAACAGGAGTATCCAGAGGTGGGATCCAGCAGGTTCCCACAGGTTCCCGAGAGTAGGTTACTAATTATTTGTGTGTGCCGAGAGGGGGTTACTAATTGGTGATTTTGCCACATGATGTTTGCCTTAGTTACGCCCCTCCTCTCAGCAGTAGCGCGCAGAACTTGAAGCAGTCTAGCAGGAGGTGCACCGGCGTGTGCGCCTGCGTGCATTCATTTCCCGCCCAAGGACCGGCGCAGCGGCTGCATCCTTGCCACAGCCCTGCCCAGGAATGCCCCGCCCCCGGAATGCCCGGCCATGCCCCCATCGTGCCCTGCCCAGCCCCATTGGCGCTACGCCACAGTTTGAATCCCACCACCATGGGAACCTGTTACTAAAATTTTTGGATCCCACCACTGGGAGTCTCTATATCATAGATGGCTTAAGAAAGGCATGTAATACATTCATGGAGGATAACAGCCCAATACTGTGGGAGGTCGATTGGACTAGTGGAGCCAGCATGGGGCCATGCAGGCATGTTTGCTCACCCCGCAGGTGTAAGTGGCACTTATCCTGGAGGGGAAGGCAAACTGGGAGGTGGGCAGATGCCACAGACCTTGATGGTGTCTGACCTGGAAGAGAGCCCTGGCCCCCAGAGCTGTGCTGGTATCTAGGAGAACATCAGTGTGGCTTGGGATATTCTGGGGACAACCCCAGAGTAGAGCTGATGGTAGTTGGCTTTCACTGGGCTTTCAGAAATGGAGGGTTGAATCTCCACCGGGAAATTCAATCTAGATCAAACCAAGTTTGAAAATACACTGCACCTTTTCATCAAGGTTACAACCTCCCCACTGCAGCATGTTTCCAGTGAAGACATCTAGGCCTATCTCAGATTCAAGAAATGTAACAATCCCCACTACCACGTGATCGGCTTGGCTGGTCTCTTCTGATTGGCTGTTGTGCCGTGTTGGGATACATTGGGGAAAAGCTCTCCCTGTGTTCAACACCCTCCATCCCCATGTCATTATTTCTTGGAAGTCTCATACATTTGGTTTTGCTTTTTTGAGTATGCTCTTTCAATGCCCTTCTAAGCATTCTTAGCCTTTTGGTTTCAATAAACAAAGAAAGGTAAAACTCTGTTCAGGAGAGCATTGTTAATGTACTATTTGGTTGGAACTTAATATTTTGATATATTCAAGAACTTAATATATTCAAAAATTTAATATATATTCAATTTAATCAACCAATATTCAATTTAATCAATCAATAATTTAATATATTCAAGTAATAAATTCAAGAATTTAATATATTCAATAATATATTCCCCATCCTGGGACATGGACAATATACCACACTAAACTTTCCCTTCTCACTTAGACACAGTGTGAAACAGACTTTTCTCTGTGATACACCTCTGAAGATGCCAGCCACAGATGCAGGTGAAATCCACCAGACTATGGCCACACAGCCCGGAAAACCCACCAGAACCAGTATTCAAGAACTGTTTTTTGGAATCTTGCTATGAAATCTTGCTCCACAACTTCCTACCCCGCCCCCCCCCCCCACTATCCTGAAATAATGCCCTTTCAGTTATCCTACATATCCTACAGAACAGCGTGCATTTTCAATTTGCAGAAAGAAAACAGTGTATAGTTTCAGGGCTTTACCCCAGAATACACCTCCTCATTTGCTCAAGGAGACACTCTCCTGCTTTGTTAAAAAATTCGTTGTTTTGTGCCTTTGCCACTGGAGTTGGAGTTTTTGAACAGCAGCACTCAAATAGAGGGAAAAAGATTGTGGCTTATATCTGGAACCGATAGATAGTTTAGGGGGCGAGCTTTGAACGCACCTGGCAATCAGCAGTTGAAAGAAATTACTTCACTTTCATAAGCAGGAACGTCTGCCAAATTTTCCCAGTTCAGTTATAAACTCTCTTACATATTTTGAAGGATTAAAGTTACAAATGAGATTAGAACTTTCCTCTTGGCTTCAAAGAGAGAATAGAATCATGTACATGTACTACAGAACCCTCCCTTACTGAGTGGGAAAACTGCCCAATCTCCTTAAATGCCTATCTTCTTTGTTTTTTCCTAAGATCTTGGCCAGCTAAGACGATTCTTTGAAATACTGTGTCACCAGACTTGACTCAAGCCTCATACTTCATATCTTGACACACAAGGACTTTGTTTCTTCTGAACTTCCCTTGGAATCCTTAATTCCAAAAACTGCCGGATAACTCAACATGTTGTGGCAGAATTAACCGTGTTGCCATAACATCACTTTCTCCCAATAAATTTTCTACTGTAGGGATTTCAACACTTCAAAGGCGATACTACATACCTTTTGCTAACCAGATGATAAGGTTTCACGTATGCAACAGGAGCCGGTGATTATTTTCTACACCAAGGTATAATTATGAAGACACAGCAAGAGAACTTTCAACATGCTCTCAAGAGGCAGAACGAAACGCGAGGAAGACATGTCATGTAGGGGTTGAGGTTCATAGTTAGCAGCCAGTTTTGGACTCTGCAGCTGTTATAATTACACAACTCCATAACTGGAATGCATTTATCCTCTGCCAACTGCTGTAATTAATTTTTTCTTCAGTCAGTGGAGGAGGTTTGATCTCTCCTTTATAAAGATTTTTCTCACGCAAATTCCACTCTGCTCCTCTATCGTGCTAGTGCTGTGAAGGTGGAACTTTGTCCTCACATACAATTGGTATTATAAGAGACAGGCTTGAGCTCAGGGTTTAATTCAGACTAGGTGTAACAATTTCTCAGCTAAAACAATGAGGTGATCCACCTGGTTTGGGTTTTCTCCAACAGGTACCTCGTGAGTTACCGGTAGCTAGAACAGTGGCTCCCAACCTTTTTTGGTATGGTGATACCATCCAAGTCTTGGTATGGTGACCGATCCAAAGATGACCTAAGGTTTTTTGGTGGCCTTTGGCAAACTATGACCTTGTCACCCATCTAGTTTAGGATTCCATTTTCTACAGTGGCTAATCAAATATTTTTGAGAAATTAACAAACATCACAAAAAGGGCACAACTGTCCCCATGAAGAACCCCAAGCAAGTGGCATTTTGACACACACAGCCTTTTCATATTCAGATTACATTCCAGCCATTGACCACCACCTTCTTCTCCTTTACCCACTCCAATCCCCCCTAGGATTCTTAGAAGGTTACTTCAGTAACCATCAGGACATGAGAGCCAGCGTGGTGTCGTGATTAGGGCTCATTCTGCACATGCAGAATAATGCACTTTCAGACTGCTTTCAATGCTCTTTGAAGCTGTGCAGAATGGCAAAATCCACTTGCAAACAGTTGTGAAAGTGGTTTGAAAACACATTATTTTGCATGTGCGGAAGGGGCCTAAGAGTAGTTGGACTCTAATCTGGAGAACCGGGTTTGATTCCCCACTCCTCCACATGACCAGAAGACTCTAATTTAGTGAACTGGATTTATTTCCCTGCTCCTACACATGAAACCTGCTGGGTGACCTTGGGCTGGTCACAGTTCTCTCAGAACTCTCTCAGCCCCACCTGCCTCATGGGGTGTTTGATGTGGGGAGAGGAAGGGAAAAAGAGTTTGTAAACCCTTTGAGTCACCTTGCAGGAGAGAAAGGCAAGGTATAAATCCAGACTCTTCTGCTACTTGATCAACATGAATATGTAGTGAAGAAAAATACACCAACTAATATATAGCATTGAGGATGCTGTTTGGGTCAGAACTTGGCTTCCAAAATATAAACGGCAGTAATGGAAAGGGCAGGGGCAGCCATTAGTGAGAGCTGGCCTAAGACGCACTTGCAGGGGTTTGAGACCCACTTTTGGGTTCTGACCCATAAGTTGTGCAACAGTGACCAAGGAAAAGATAATCAAAAGAGGCTTTTTTAAAAAAAGATGTTTGTATTTCACAGGATTTTTCTCTCTGCTACTTAGCAGTTGGCTTCATTTCCAATGCACTTCCTGATCTATGTAATGTTTCTAGGCTAGAAGAAAGTTTATTAACATGCCAGGATGGGGTGGCTCAGGATATTTTTCATCACTCAGAAATAGTTCTCATTAAAGAAAAAGTTGGTGAAATGCTGCAATACTTTAAATCTTTTCATACATGTATTAAGCATACTTTGTAGGCCTGTATTCCTTGTCCTAGCAGCAAAGACGGGTTTGCCCGGGACCCACGTGTGTCCCGCCGAGGTGCTGTGTGCCCGTTACCACAATGCCCCAGAGCACCCGCTCCATGCCTGGCCATGCCCCCGCCACTGCTCTGCCTGGGGCATTGGAGCCCCCTGCCCTGTTGGCGCTACATAACTGAGTAGAGGGCTGGATCCTATTACTTTTTTCTACAAAATTGGATACAGTGACTCCCTTTTGCTAACTTTTCCTTGTCAGATAGATTCTTTCTTCATTGAAGAAGAATTAAGCCCTCTTCAGATAACCCTCATTCATTGAAATTACTTGTGCTGAAATCAACAGCATATGTAGAGGGAGTGCAGGAATGTGTGGGTGTATTACCTGCCTGTACCATGATTGCAGGACTGGGAACATGGGATTTTTGGGAAGGGCTCTGTTCCTGTTGTCAGAAGCTTTGCTTAACAGGATGTCTTTCGAAATGAACCACTTTTTAAATAATATTTTGTTGCATACACACTGCTTAAGTCCAGTAGCAGAGCAAAGAGCCTTATTCTGTGGTTGCAGCTTTTGGAAAGCAATGGTTTTGAACATCAGAACTCCAAGGGGCAATTAGATGTCCTGCTGGCCAAAAGCCCCTCCCCACTCCCACTTTCTAAAAACAATTGTCAGGCTCTAGGACAGTGGTGGCGAACCTATGGCACAAGTGCCAGAGGTGGCACTCAGAGCCTTCTCTGTGGGCACACGCAAACAGAGCCACCTCCCCCCCCCACACACATCCATCTAAGCTGGCCTGGGCTGCTGAGCTCAATTATTAGCATTAAACTAAGACCTTGTTTTGGGGAAGAAGTGTAGGTAACCCTGTTAAGCGCTGTTAACCCCCACTGATTTTCATGCAAAGAACTAAAGCACGATCCTTTGCTGGCAATGGGGCTTGCTTCTGAATAACCCCTCCTAGGGTCATGATTCACCCATTGGAAGAGTTGCACAGTTGCTTGAAAGCAAAGCCACTGACTACCACCAAGCTTACTATTGAGAAACGCACGCCTCGGAGCCAACCGTTTTTTCTAAACTAAAACCTCAGTATTCAGGTTAAATTGCCATGTTGGCACTTTGCGATAAATAAGTGGGTTCTGGTTTGCAATTTGGGCACTCGGTCTTGAAAAGATTCACCATCACTGCTCTAGGATTGGTGTCAGTCGTTCCAGTAGACACCATGTTGGGTACCCCAACTTAGACCAACACAAATCCAATCAGTGTCTTCGGACCAGACAACTGCACTTCTATGAATAAGAACGTATATAAGAAATGTGCATAGTTCTATGTCTAATATCCTAGAACAACTGCTTAGCTCACTTTTTGTTGAAAATAATATGTCTGGGGAGGGAGATCTGGCAGAGACATCTCTTTTTTTTCTTTTAAGTGCTGCTTTCTGTATCCTACTCTGATACATTTGATAATTCTGTGTACATTAAATGAAGCTAAAGCACATCAAACATGATCAAGTGGAATTATCAGCAGAAAACACAGTGAGTAAAATTATTAAAAATGCTTTGAGTTTCAAAGATACAGTGCAATCCTTTGGTGTTTAATTTCTTACGGGAATTCAGAATGATCATTTTCCAGCCTTAATCTTCACTCATTGAGATTTTTCCCCCTATCAGCATATAATGAATGTGTGCCCTATGTAGGTAAATACAATTCCACACTCCCCCCCCCCCCCCATCTCTCTCTCTCTCTCTCTCTCTCTCTCTCAGGATTCAGCTACTGGATATATGATGACTCCAAAGTCTGGTCCAGAGTGCAGAGTGGTGAGCTGTAGTACTGCAGTCCAAGCTCTGCTCACAACCTGAGTTTGATCCTGCCAGAAGGCAGTTTCAGGTAGCCAGCTCAAGGTTGACTCAGCCTTCCATCCTTCTGAGATCAGTAAAATGAGTACTTGGTTTCACCCTCCCCATCGTGGCATGTGTGTGTGATGAGGACATCCATCTCAATCACACTTTCAGACAGTGCAGCAATCCCCACTACCGCCCGATCTGCTCTGCGGCTCTTTCTTCCTCGTCCTGATTGGCTGTCGTGCTGTGTTGGGGTGGGAACTTTTTTTTGCACGAAAAAAAGTGCTAACGTTGAAGCGAGTACTGTTCTTTCATGCACACGTTACAATGATAGACTCAGCTGGCACGAAACAAACAAAAGGCTGCGCACGCATCGCGCACAGCCCGCTGCTCTCTGATTGGCTGGAAGGCATTTGCGTCACTCTCTACGGCAGGAAATTTGAAACCACATTAGACCCCCTGAACCTCCCCACTGATCTGGACTGGAGACATGTTTTTCTAAAAGGTTCACATTCAAGCAGGTTTAGGAAAAACACGTGATAAGGGAGGAGGGAGTGCCAGAACCGGGATGAATCTGCGTTTGGCGGTTCAGCTGTGGGGAGTTTGTTGTGAAACCTGGATATTTCGGGTGAGTATCCCGGGATTAATCGGCAGTGGGGATATCGCCAGTATGGGGACCTGCCACATGACAATCTGAACAGACGCTGAGAAGCAGTGATAGTTAAGATTTTCCCCCATCTCCATTCACTACGAACTTTCCTAAAATGAGACTTGTGGTCAGTTTGGATTAGATCTAAATTATGTCATTTTGAGCTCTAGCCTGGCCAAGTTTTTGATAATGTTATAAGGGCTCACCCTAACCATTTCCCAAACCATACAACAAGGGCTGCCAGACCTTTGGCTATGGTGGGAAGTCTCCCACTGACATCAGTCTTTGCCTGCTGCTGCTGAGAGAAAAAACACTGAAGTCACCAGTGTACATCACTTCTGGGGAAAACCTAGAAGGGTCATAGAGTGCACCTAGGAATTACTGAAAACTCTATGGTTTTACCATAGTGTTTCTGGTGATTCCTAGTGCCACTGTCCTGGCCTGCCAAGCTCACAGGGAGTTGGATTACAGCTGCTAGCAGGCATAGACGTGAGAGAGGGAGAGAGTAGTCTTAATCTGAGTCCAGAGAAACAAGTTCCAAGTGATCAGTTTGTGAACAGGTGCAGCAAAAAGCTGTCAGGCTTTCAACAGTGTTGCTCTTGCAACTTCCACTTCCCGGAGCTGTCTCTTATATGTCTGTGCTATGGCATAGCCTTGACCCTGAGCTGACTCACAGCATTTGCTGCGACACCTCTGGGCCTACAATTGCGCAATGCATCTTTTAGAGCGCACTTCCTGCTGGCCGCGGATTCTAAGCTGCCTCACTGATTCAGGTTAGCTGGGGGGGACTGTTGCCACCCGAGGACAGGACCACCCCTGCTCAGAGCCCCAATGACCCAGTAACCACACCACACTCATGTCTGTGGGTAAAATATTTTGGCCATAGCCAACCATTTATTGACCTTGCAGTAAGAAGCGTGAGGTGCAGCATGCGACTTGATCTGATCTGAATGCTGGGCACATATGGTTCATACTCCGAACCACAATTTTGACTGCGATCACAATAAGTTCACTATTCATCTTCAAGGTCTGGGTGTTGACCTTTAAGGCCTTACGCGGCCTGGGACCCTCGTACCTTCAGGACCGCATTACCCCATATGTCCCTACTAGCCTCTGTATTCAGCAGAGGCCAATTTGCTGCTGGTTCCCAGCCCCTCAATGATGCAGCTGGCCTCCACTTGGGCCAGGGCTTTTACAGCCCTGGCCCCTGCCTGGTGGAACACTCTTCCTCCAGCTGTCCGGGCACTGAGGAATCTTGGTGAGTTCCGCAGGGCCTGTAAGACAGAGTTGTTCCACCGGGCTTTTGGAGTGTCCGGCCGCTGATGTGCCCCCCCACTTTAGTCTCCTGTGTTTGGGGTCCCTTTACCATCTATGGGACCCTTCCCCCCCCTCTTTGGGAGGGTTTTAATAAGGATTTTATTGCTGACGCTGTTTTATATGCTGACCGCTGTGTTTATTTTAAATGGGTTTTAATTGTATGTTGTATAATTATGTTGTCCACCTCCCAGAGCCCTTTGCGGGTAGGGCGGTATAAAAACACTCAAAAATAAATAAAATAAATACATATTCCTCAGCTCTTTTTCTCTGTGCTTCTGAACCCCCTAACCCTAAAGTTTGAAATACGATGTGAGAGTTTGCAACAAAGTTTAATGAAGTCTGAATGAGAGTGAGCAAGCAAGGGGAGGCATCCATGAGTCAGGTTGGGTCAGGTCCATTTAGATAGATTAAGTTATCCCCCTGAGAAACACCAGGGAGAAAGACAGCTGAGCGGGATCTTTCTGTTTCTCTCCAGAAGTGTGTGAAAACAGATATGCGACTACTGCTCTTGGCTCTCTGGTGTGGCTGGAGGCACTTCCTGTCATATCTTCAGCAAGGAGAAACGAGGCAGCGTAACTATGGAAGTGGCCAAACCAATATCTATCATATTCACTATTTCTCGCAGAGGAGCATATATGACCATGCTGAGAAGCCACGCTGACTTCGCTGCCCTTCCACACCACTGCCTGCAGGCATTCATAACTTATCCCCTCCTTAGGTTCTACACAGCCGTTTAATTTGCATTAATTAATGCGCCTTCGTTTAGGTTTTTTCGATTACATCATTTGCTTTAATTGATATAATTCAGCTTCTTTTTAATGTATGGTAAATTGATACGTTTTTGTGAAAATGCAAGCAAGATGGACACAAATCAACTTAACAATGCCCAGGAGATTCTGAGAGCATTAGCCATTTCAATTACTTAATGTACTTTGATGTATTGTTGGTAAATTGTCATCTGTCATTACCATTGCATGTTGTCAGGCTGACATCTGGCATGTGTCCAGCCGGCAGGCTGTAGAGGTATATGGCTAAAAAAAAATCTGGATTGTGTCAGTTTCCCCTCAGCATCGTGAGTCAGATTAAAGATAAATATGCAAGAATATAGTTGGAGGTAAGGCTGATCCAGTACTTGCAAACTCAGACCAGGACAGCTGGGACTCTTTAGTTTGGAGAGGAGACGTCTGAGGAGGGATATGATTGAAGTCTATAAAATTATGCACGGGGTAGAAAATGTTGACAGAGAGAAATTTTTCTCTCTTTCTCACAATACTAGAACCAGGGGGCATTCATTGAAAATGCTGGGGGGAAGAATTAGGACCAATAAAAGGAAACACTTCTTCACGCAACGGGTGATTGGTGTTTGGAATATGCTGCCACAGGAGGTGGTGATGGCCACTAACCTGGATAGCTTTAAAAAGGGCTTGGACAGATTTATGGAGGAGAAGTCGATCTCTGGCTACCAATCTTGATCCTCCTTGATCTCAGATTGCAAATGCCTTAGCAGACCAGGTGCTCAGGAGCAGCAGCAGCAGAAGGCCATTGCTTTCACCTCCTGCATGTGAGCTCTCAAAGGCACCTGGTGGGCCACTGCGAGTAGCAGAGTGCTGGACTAGATGGACTCTGGTCTGATCCAGCAGGCTAGTTCTTATGTTCTTATGTAAGAGACTGGGTGAACAGCACAATCTTATGCAGAGGTATTTCAGTCTGAAAGTATTGACGCCCGGTGGCTTAGACTGTGCATAGCATAGCACCATTCACCTGTCTTGGTGTGTTACAGCTGTGTATATGATTGCTACTGAAAAAAAAAAGACTTCCAGAATGCTGGAATTGGCTTGCTATATGGGTAGAGATCCATATATATGGATAGAGACCCAGAGACCTTGACATCAAACCTCTGTGAAGAGGCTTCTATAAAATAATCGATATGTATGTTAGGTAGCACACAATCCACCATTGTAACATGGGAGGCCAGTCTGTGATTTATAATTGAAGGTCAAGATAAGTCAAGGTCAAAGCAAGAAAGACAAAGTAGGAAGGTGAGACTTGAGCATTCAGAGGACGTGTAGCGCATACCACTTCTGTGGTTTAACCACTTGAAAATAGGAGTGCACAGTATTTGAGAAGCCTTGCTTCAAATGTATACGTGGTTTAAGTCAGTGGTGGGATCCAAAAATTTTAGTAACAGGTTCCCATGGTGGTGGGATTCAAACTGTGGCGTAGCACCAATGGGGCTGGGCGGGGCACGACGGGGGCAGGCCAGGCATTCCAGGGGTGGGGCATTCCTGGGGCGGGGCTGTGGCAAGGATGCAGCCGCTGCGCTGGTCCTTGGGCGGGAAACGAATGCATGCAGGTGCAGGCTGCCACGCACGCCCGTGCACCTCCTGCTAGACTGCTTCAAGTTCTGCACGCTACTGCTGAGAGGAGGGGCATAACTAAGGCAAAAATCACCAATTAGTAACCCCCTCTCAGCACACACAAACAATTAGTAACCTACTCTCGGGAACCTGTTAGAACCTGCTGGATCCCACCTCCGGTTTAAGTTGCACTTGTAATATAGGATGGTATCTTTATGGCAAACACTATCTTTCATTGGGCAATGTCTGCTGTCAAGGAAGATACAGTGTTATGTTTATATTGTTTTGTCTTCTTTGAAAATGGTGGCAGATGTTATGCTGGGTTTTGTTCTTGAATCATAGAACGATGTCCTGGCTTTTGCTCTGAGGTCTCTATGTTTGGGGAACATATTGCAATAACACAGTATTTTGTAGTTTAATTTTAATCCAGTATTCCCACTTGAAATGTAGAATGTTGCTCTGAACATGTGTACTAAAATGATCTTAATATTTACAAAAGTGAGACAAGAGAAAATGCAGAATGTGTTAGAGAAGATGACCATGATCACAAGGCTCCAGCCATGCGACTGGTTGCATTCAAACACCACAGTGTTATAATTTGCAGTGACTGGCATGGAACTCCCCTAATATTTACAAAAGTGATGGCATTATAAATATATGGAATATCCAAAAAGATGAGTGAAACCAAAGTCCTGATTTGATCAGTTAGTATATGTAGTATGAGACCCCATGCTGCTTCCAATACTTTCTCGTCTTTTCCTTCAAAACACTGGCCCTTTCCATACTTGTGGGAAGTTGCCTCAGGGAGGTAGAAAGGGAAGCCTCATACAGCCAGCGGCTCTCATACTTAATGCCAAGGCTGAGCAATCTTACACCAACTAGATGCTTCCATTGTATTGTCAAAGGTTTTCATGGCCAGTGTTAATTGGCTGTTGTGGGTTTTCCAGGCTACAAGACCACAGCCTCACAGCCTGGATAATAGCTGGGTGCTTATATGTTCATAATAATTTGGGATCGGGTGCCATACTTCTATAATCTTGTTGTAAAGTATTGTACTGTATTGATGCTGCTAGGTTTTATGAATTTTGTACATTGTTTTTAACTTAATTTCATCTATTTTATTGTGTGTAATGTTGTTTTTGGCCTATTGTGTATAATACTGTTGTTGGCCTGGTGTACACCGCCCAGAGCCCTTGGGGGGTGGGCGGTTTAAAAATATAATATATAAATAAATACAATATAAATAAATCATTCTTCTTTCTTTCCAGAAGACCTCCTAATGACCCAAACAGGTATGTAAGTCTTTGGCATAGCCAACATGGAAAGTGTTACATCTGATTTGCATAAGCCAAAAAAGTATTTGGTAAATAACCACATAAATTCAATATCTGTTCTTGCTGTATAGCTTGTTAAAAACAAATAATTTTGTGTTAGGATTCAGGCCCATTAGCCTCTGCTAAATTTTGACAAATACGCAAAGGTTCATTGCAAACATTCAATTTTGCACAGACAAAGGTACGGTTTTGTGGAGAAAAAAAAAGAAATTTTGTGGAAAAAAAACTAATGATCTGTTTAACTGAGTATCTATGGGAGGAACAAAGGAATATGAGAAAAGAGCTAATTGTTTAATTAGTAAATGTCTGCTTGGTTAATGACATATTAATGAGTTTTTAAGACAGTCATATCATTTACCATAAAAGACCTATGTGCATAGGCCTGAATGTACTTTATAATTAAGTAATGTGACCCAAAGGAGTTCATAATTTAAAAACCTGTCAACTGGTTCCAACTTGTGAGTCAATGACTAAGCTCAAGAGGGTCTGGACCTATGAAACATGTTGAACGGTTGCTTTCAAAATGTCTCTCCTAGTCTTAAAAATGCAAAAGCACACTGAGAAAGAGAAAACACTGATCAGGATTGGCTTGTATGGAATTCAGGTTGTTTAATACCAGGAAAATCCTTGACATTTTCGCTTGAACCAACTAATAAGGATAGTATTAAATTGAAAGATGAGGAAAGGACAATTTCAGATTAGAAACCAGAGCTGAGGGGGAAATCGTCACATTTTCAGCAACCGTCCTCTTAGGGGGGATTCTGGCACTCCCTGCAGAAAAGATAATTCATTCATTTACTTGATAATCACTTGTGTGTATGTAAAGTATCTTCAAGTCACAACTGCTTTGTGACAACTTCAGCAAGGGGCCGTCAAGGCAAATGAGAAGCAGAGGTGGTTTGCTGTTGCCTTCCTCTACAGAGTCTTCTTTGGTGGTCTACCATCCAAGCACTGACCCTGCTTAGCTTCTGACATCTGAGGAGATCCGGCTGTACCATGTCACCGTCCTTCCCCTGATAAGTGCTTATTTGATTTGATTTGATTTAATACCCCGTGTTTCACACCCAAGGCTGGTGACTTACCCCTGGTGACTTAATCACATGGCCAAATCTGATTTCCTGTACAGTATTAAGACTTATAATGAACTGCATTTTTGATTGGATGTCAGATAGATTGCAGGAATCGCTTTGCAATGATAGTATGAGTTTTCTCCTATAAATGTTCCTTAGCCAGGTTACAGTTTTGTCCAGAGTGTTGGGAGAATCAACACCTGGTGTGTGTGTGTGTGTGTGTTTTCCCTTGCAAAAGTAGCAGAGCTGCACAGAGGCTAAAACACAGGGAAGCTTACCTGGGAACACATGCGTGGCTGAGCTTGGTAGACAGAACTTCAAACACAAAAGAAAGTCAGAGTCGTTTGTTAATTACCTCTTATTTTCATTCCTCCCCCCCAATGTATGGGCATGATTTGCAGGCACAGAAATCCCAAAACTGTAACGTGTATGGTTGAGGCGGCTACAATTTTCAGTCAGTCTGGCCTCCTCCAACCCCGCCCCCCCCCCCAAATACTACTTTCCTGGTGCTATAAACTTAGAAGAGTTTAATATCTTTGAACGTTTTAATGTATTTATATTGTTTTTTGAATTTATTATATTGGTTACGTTTTAAATGATTTTGGTCATGTATTGTGGAAATGTTGTGAGCCACTCTGAGCCCATTGGGGAAGGGTGGCATACAAGACCAGTCAATCAATCAATCAATCAATCAATCAATCAATCAATCAATCAATCAATCAATCAATCAATCAATCAATCAATAAACTGTGACTGAAACAATTTTGTAAAATGGTATCAACCCTGACTGCCCCCCACCCCTCAAAGTAAATCATGTCCTGGAAAAAAATGAAATTAAAACAACATTTTTCAAAGAGCACATTCCTAGCTGGCATATTTTTAAACCACCCAAGTTGATAGCTCAGAGAATGCAAGAGTTGTAGGAAGGTGAAACCTCGCGATATGAGCACGTGAAAGTTAAAAAGTCAAAGCTCAGCAGAATGTCACATGGTTAGTAGTTTTATCCATACAAGAATAATGGAAGTGAACAAAATGGTGCCCAATACACACTGCTTGTTGATCCATTCTGTACTGGGTGGTGTTCAACCAACTTGTCAGTGGAGATCTGCTCACAGAATTGAACTTTCCTGCCTTTCCCTTCTAATGCAGTCTCTCAGCAGCAGTGGTGTAGGAGGTTAAGAGCTCGTGTAACTAAGCTGTGGAGGTTTATCTGGGGAATTCAGATTAGCCTGTACACTCCCACACATGCCAGCTGGGTGACCTTGGGCTAGTCACAGCTTCTCGGAGCTCTCTCAGTCCCACCCACCTCACAGGGTGTTTGTTGTGAGGTGGGAAGAGCAAGGAGATTGTAAGCCCCTTTGAGTCTCCTACAGGAGAGAAAGGGGGGATATAAATCCAAACTCTTCTTCTCTTCTTCATGCCTCTTGAAACACTGGTCCCTCTTGGGGGGGGGGCAGGGGGACCACTATTCAGAGTGTGAGGCATGAAGTCTGCTATGGGAGCAAGAATTGGCTCCACTCCTTCCTTGTTCTCTACTAGCAGAAGTGCCTCTTCACAGTCAAAAAACAATTGCTGGCTACAACCCAATGTGTGTGTCCAGACTTCAGGGTCTCAGAAGCAATTGCACTGGAAATGGTTGAGCTGAACAACTTAAACAAAGTACCATGGAAAAGTTTTGTGGGAAAAGGTTCTCCCATCCCATAAATGTTTGCCTCTTTGAATTTTCCTTGTACCTCACATTCAGTTTGCAAGCAGACGGAAGAGAAATGGCATTATTCTCTATAGTACCATAGATATTTCATACAATGAAAAAGAGAAATACAACTCTGAGGTTTTTTTCCCCTCAAAATCCTGTAATAAGATACAATGTTTCTCTGGTTACTGGAGTCCCCCCCCCCCCCTTTCATTTGATCTGCATTTTAAAAGAAAGTGCTACTGTGAAGTTATCTAGGTTTTCAAGCGTCTCCTTTGAGGGAGATATGTGTGCAATCTGCATGCCTCGCTCGTCTTTTGATGATAAATTTGGACCAACTGCTTAGGAAATGACTAGTAGGGGCCAACACTATTGGCGTCTGATTCCAGGGGAAAAAAATTGGCAGCGCTTTCACTGGCTGCCTGCTTCTTTACCCCCCTCTCAATTACATTATTGCTATCAGCTTTTTACCTGCATGAAGAAAGACCAAAGGAAGGAGGCAAGAAAACCCTTTAAAAACGCTAAGCTGCTATTACAACAAACGGAAGCTAAGCCAGGAAGGTGATGGTTCTTTAATTTGGTGGTGTTTACACATACTAGGTGCAATCAAACAACTTGTAGCCTTAACACAGGAGGAAATGTGTTTTACACAACTTGACTTCCAAATGACGATTATCCCTTCAAGACTATTTGTGTTTGCAAGCCTCCTGCTGATTATAGGCTTTGCGTCAAATCTGTTTAGTATGATAACCTAGCTATACCTTGGCTTTCCCTTACGTTAACCTACTTACAGCTGCTTTACCCCAACAAGAACAACAGGGATTTATTTTTGTAGCCCATTTATACCCCAGGTATACACCAGGTATTCCAGTTCTTGTTAACACATAGATGTACATGGGATGAGGTGCCTCCTTTTTCAATCAACCCCTCCACCCCTCCCCCTAACACACACTGGTCTGTTATAGTCTTACACATGTCTGCACTCAAAAGTTCAGAATCCCTTGGATTCAAGTCATATGTGTATGCATCAATTAAAGAAATCATTACATTTGTATACCAACTTGCAGTAACTCTAATGATAAAAAACCCTACTTTTGAAGCAGATTTTCCCCAGTGTGTTCGCAGTCTAACTCTTGTGGGTAGCCATACTCTTCATTTGGTTTACAGGACAGGAAGAAGATATCCAAAACAGATATCTTTAACTGATGGACTAGATAGACTGTGGTGTACCCAAAGGCTGATGGATCAGTGACTAGGGGAGGCTTTTGGGCAATGCAACACCCTCCCCCCCAATATGTCATGCCCCATTTTTTAATCTCCAGCCTCTATTTTTGATGCAGAGATACAGAGGGAAATGTGAAGGCAGTTTTTGCTCATTTGCTTGGTGTGTGTGTGTGTGTGGGGGGGGGGGGAACTGAAAGATGCAAGAGGGCTGGCACTGAACAAGTTAATCCTGTTCCTGATCATTTTTTTTCTCTTCTGCTCTGTCCTATAGCCACTTTCCCCTGGGCCCTTTTCTTGTTTCTTATTTGGTCCTCTACTCTTTAGCATCGTGTCGCCAATACATAGCTTCTTTGAAGACTTCAATACATGCCTGATTGTGGCACCTGTGCATTGGAGAAGGGAGGCAATAAACAGTGATGAAGTTCAACTGCATTTTGCATTTATTGCATAGTTAATTTCAATGTTAGTTTTATTTTTCCATTTGGTAAAAGTTCATCTCTTCGGAACAGCACAATTGGGACCATACAGAGATGTCATATGGCACCCATGTTGCAGAATGTAGAAGTACTAGTATTAAGGAACAATTCTAAGATCGGTTCAAAGCAAGTCCCATTTGATTCAATAGGGCTTACTCCCAGGAAAATGATCTAGGTGAGGGTCACTCACCTTTTAAGGGACATGGAGATCAAACTGGGAATCTTGCTTAAGGAGAAATAGTACAAGAAAGAGTTAGAGCAGTGAGTGAATTATTCCTTGAATCTTTCAAGTGTTGATTTCTGTGGCATTACAAGTTTCCCCCAATAAATCTTAGGGTTCCGGATGATAGGAAGCTGGCAACCCTAATCCCCTCCCCATCTCAGTATACATTTGTCCCCTTATAAGATTTTGGGCTATGGCTCTATTTCTCACATAGTTATTTCACCATATTTCAGTCAGATCATATTCTAATTCAGGACAGCTGCAACCTGTTTAATTCCCAAAGTGTTCTTCCGGAGCACCTCTGCAGTTTATAAGCCAAGCAAATTAAGAGAAACTCTGCTCTGAAACAATAGTGAATCGGTGCCAGTTCTTTGTTCCTTTCAATGTGATATCAGAATCGTGAGTCTGCTTCTATTCCCCCAAATTCCAGAGCAGGATAGCCAGGACTACTGCCTTGCCCTTATTTTTTATTTTTTTCATTTGTCTGTGTGTAAAGAAGCCAGGGTTCTTTTAAAAATGCAGGGTTTTGTAAAGCAAATGGTCAGTGAGTTTAACTATAATGATGTATCGGTTACACTTTCTTGGCTGCTTGATAAAAGGACGGAAACAGAATCTGTCTCATTTGAAAAGAAGTGTCTTAACACCAGTTTATAGCTCTAAAATTAATTCACTAAAGAGCGACTGTGAAGGATGACCTAGTTTCAGAGTCTATTTTGCTGCACTAAGTAGTTTGCTGAGAAAGCACACATCGTAAGTTTCTGTGGTAAGATTTTATTGCCCCCCTCCCCCCCAGATAACTTTGCATCTTTGTTGAAAATGTAAAGATCTTAAGAAAATATATCTGTTTTCCCTCCCCCCCCCTTGAATAATTTATATTCTGATCCTTTCTTCTGACTCACTGAGCCTTTCCAGTCTTGAGTGAAATGGGGGTATCCTAGATCACGCTCAGCACTCACTGGCAGCTGTATATAGCAAGGAAGGATTGATAAGGTGCCATGGCTCAGTGGCAAGGCATGAGCTTGGCATGCCGAAGAAGAAGAAGAAGAAGAAGAAGAAGAAGAAGAAGAAGAAGAAGAAGAAGAAGAAGAAGAAGAAGAAGAAGAAGAAGAAGAAGAAGAAGAAGAAGACGACGACGAAGAAGAAGAAGAAGAAGAAGAAGAAGAGGAAGAAGAGGAGGAGGAGTTTGGATTGATATCCCCCCTTTCTCTCCTGTAGGAGACTGAAAGGGGCTGACAATCTCCTTGCCCTTCCCCCCTCACAACAAACACCCTGTGAGGTAGGTGGGGCTGAGAGAGCTCCAAAAAGCTGTGACTAGCCCAAGGGCACCCAGCTGGCATGTGTGGGAGTGTGCAGGCTAATCTGAATTCCCCAGATAAGCCTCCACAACTCAAGCGGCAGAGCTGGGAATCAAACCCGGTTCCTCCAGATCAGAGTGCACCTGCTCTTAGCCACTGCTCACATTAGCCACTACGTACCACTGGCTGCTCCCTGGTTGTCCAGTTGATACAGCCGCCCTCGGGAATTAGCACATAGCGGCAAGAGGCTGCACTGCCCCTACTGCCAAACTCGGCCCGAAGGGGGAACATCTCTGGCCAGGATTTGCCCGGGTCCTCGGCCTTCCGGCAGAGCCCAGGCAGTAGGAACGAAAGCTTGGGACCGGGGCAAGGGCACTCCGCCCTGGCTGAAAGCTGTAGCTGCAACGCACCAGTATGACCAGATCCAGACCTACATGCTTAGCTCCTCCTCACGCTTCTGCTCCAATAAAATGGCTATAGCTACAATTTATTACTCCCAGTAATGGAGTAGTGTGTGCATTATTGGTAAAGTGGCCTCGGCACATAAAGTAGAGGATCCCACCCCTCAGGACAGCAAAAGGACTAGGCAGTAGGGCCATTTGTGCACTTGTAGTCTGCTCCGTAGTGAGCATTCATCATGGTTGGGTGATTGGGGGGGGGGGGTTTCCAAAAGAAAGTATGATCATTTGCATATGCATAGTAATTGCACTGAGTAAGGGCACGCTTTGTTTTGGGGAGCTTGCTCCATGAGCCTGCCCACTTGGAGCAAGTCTGAGTAGGCTTCTCAGGGACCCCAAGTCTTTTTGGAACTTTTTTTAAAAAGGTAGTTGGGTTTTAAATTTTTGAACTCATATAAAGTTCAGACAGTGCATCTGAAAGGGATCCTAAATTGCAATTCAGTTGCTTTTTCTGCAATACTCATGTGTTTTCCTCTTTTCTTTTCTATGGTTCCTTGTGCACAGGCAACACAAAGGAGTAAAATGAACCCGTGTTGCCTGTATTGCTTTTGCATGGTGGGTGCAGGAGCCATTCCGGATTGCTATGATCCCGGTGTCAGGATGCAGCATGGTTTGCACAGGAAACGCTTGTGTTTCCCCGTGAACTGCGCATCTGAGAATCCCCCCACCTGAGAATCCCCCACACACTTGTTATGAGAGAGAGAGGCAGGCAGAAAAAATGGCTGCCACCAAGTGAGTGGTAGGTGGTGGTAGAACCCACCATAATGCTGAACAGAAAAGGGGTGGAAATGGATTGCTTCCTGCTCCCCGTAGTTCACACAGACAAGCGGGAAGTGTCTGAAACCTGGGAGCAGCTGTGGCGTAGGAGGTTAAGAGCTCGTGCATCTAATCTGGAGGAACCGGGTTTGATTCCCAGCTCTGCCACCTGAGCTGTGGAGGCTTATCCGGGGAATTCAGATTAGCCTTGTACACTCCCACACACGCCCAGCTGGGTGACCTTGGAGCTAGCATCTACAGGCTTTTCCAGAGCTCTCTCAGCCCCACCCACCTCACAGGGTGTTTGTTGTGAGGGGAGAAGGGCAAGGAGATTGTAAGCCCCTTTGAGTCTCCTGCAGGAGAGAAAGGGGGGATATAAATCCAAACTCTTCTTCTTCTTCTTCTTCTTCTTCTTCTTCTTCTTCTTCTTCTTCTTCTTCTTCTTCTTCTTCTTCTTCTTCTTCTTCTTCTTCTTCTTCTTCTTCTTCTTCTTCTTCTAAGGGAAAAGTTGCTAATTTAGCAACTTTCATTTAACCCGAGTTCAGCCAAATATAATGGATTAGAAACATTTGGGGAGTGGGTTCTGTGTGAACTCCCCCCCCCCAATGCTTTTTTCACACTCCTGAATGTTTAGAGTTGCCCTGTGCAGAATCACCCTACCACAATAACCTATAATGAACAATGATTATCTTTTGACTTCATTTCAGTGATGCAGAAAGCTTCAACTGGGTGGTATTTCTTGTTCATGAAGCATTATTGTCTCTACTTAAGCGCTGATTTGATATATCAAGTGGTAATAGAATATATACTTTCTCTGACATCACAATTCATTTCCCTTCTGAAAAGTTAATAATAGACCACATTTGAGTTAAACCTCAAAAATGCTTAGAGAGAAGGCATTCTAACGGGCATTAGCAGCATATTTCAGCTAGTGATAAAGCTTTTGCTTCAGTTGAGATGAAGAGCCAAGACACTTTAACGAGGCATAATGGTGCAGCTACAATAAATAGAACCTTATAATGAACTGCATTTTTGATTGGATGTCAGATAGAATACAATTATACTGTAAAGTGAATCTTTTGCCACTGAGAAGCAGGGGAACTGTAAGCACAGCCCTGTCGTCTGCCAATCTCTGGGAATCCTTCAACAATTTGCCAGAATTTTTTACTTTGGCTGGCAGCCAACCTGACCCCACCTACAGTAGCTTGAAGCTTGAGGACATGATCTACCAAAGTTAGTGGAAGGACATTCATTGACTCAGAGGTGCAGCTGGGCCAAACTGCGCCCAGTGCACATTCAATATTTTCCACCCCCCATAACCCCCCGTGGCGCCCCCCGTGGTGCCCCCTTCCCCCCTTCCGACACTTACCTTAGTTCCTTTCCTTTTTCTAGAACTTTTTCAGGCTGCAAAAGGCCTGTTCACAGTAAAAACGGCCTGATGGGAACTATACTTCCCAGGAGACTTTGTGAGCCCCAAGGTCTCCTGGGAACTGTAGTTCCTCAGGCCGTTTTTTACTGCGAACAGGCCTTTTGCAGCCTGAAACAGTTCAAGAAAAAGGCAAGGAACTAAGGTAAGTGTGAGAAGGGCGCCGCGGGGAGGGGGCACTGCGGGGGGAAGGGGGAGAGGCCTGGGGTATTTTATGCACCCCCAGGCGTGTGCCCAGTGCACAGCACACACTCTGTCCCCTTGTAGCTCTGCCACTGCATTGACTAAGTTTGGATCTTCTAGAAGAAGATGAGGTCTGACAGCTCATTTCATATGGATGTAACATGTGAAAAGAACTTAAGGCTACTCATGAGTTCATGCCTGGCACAAGGTTAGAATTTGGGTTCATACCCATTCTCTCAGTCATGCCCCACATAAGATGAGTATTGACTTCAAACACACAATCCTGTTTCCTGATAGGCATGTCTTAGAGACTGACTCCCAAGAGAACTTCCAAACAAGTGGATACTGTTGCCTCTTGAGATCACAGCACACAACACTGGGATGGATCCAGTCAAGTTTCATTGACTTTTAGCCAGTCCTGTTCTTTCAGGTTGTTGGAAAGATAAAATGGAGGAGAGAAGAATGATGTGTTCCAATCTGAGACCTTTGGAGCAAAGGCGGGATAAAAATGTACTAAATAAAAAAGTCTCACTTAATGGACTTCCTTAACCCAACCCCCATCATTTATAGCTTTGTCCATGCATGTCTCATGGTTCTCATCTTGATTTGTTTGGTGGTCAAGGAGGACTCCCTCCTCCCTTTTTTATCAGCAGAATAGCTGGTTGTATCTAACCCGTACTGTTAATGAGGGTGTAATGGTATTTATAGTTATTATATTTATTTTATATACTTATTATCGAGTAGGATAATTTAGAAGTGTGAGTGTCTAAATATTACTTTTAAAAAGGGTACCACCAGTTATATTTCAGAACCTTCTGTGGTTCACTCATTAGGGGGAAAAAAGAATGAAGTATGACCTAAAACCATAATAATTCCCATATGCTGCAACTTGAAGTATAACACTTTGGTATTTGAGCCATGAGCTAGCATTCTTCCATAATTTCCCACAATTGGGTAACTGGCAAGGATAATTCTTTTAAGTCAACAAATCTGTATTTATAGTATTTGGCAAACTAGCTGTAATTCACTTTAGACTTATGTATCTGATTTCTTATGGTATGTTTCACCAGTTCATCTGATAACTCTGTTCTGTAGGACTGGCCAAATCTAATTTCCATTTTTGAGGGAATGTGGTCAAGTGGAATTATGTACTTGTTCTTCTTAGAATGTGGATTTAGATGGAGCTGGAGTTGACTATAGTAATCCATTTGGCCGGCTCAGTTGCCAACATATCACCAATACAAATTTGCTTATATTATATGACGCTCCCTCAATTTGACATAGAGTGGCCTATTTTGCATCCCTTGAACAGAACAGATGAAGTGCTTATGAAAATAATGTTTTCCAATATACCATCCATTTAATGTTAAACTGCGCAAGACCACAAGCAATCTGCGCACTTGTACAGTAGACTGCAGAAGATGCCAGTGATTTTGGCAACACTGCAAGAGTGGTATTTTCATTTGTCTCAGCAGTTTTTGAAATGATTCTCTTTAACATTGGGCGTTTCCCCACTCACCAGAATCTCCCCTATGCCACGCACTGCTCTCAGCGCGTGGCATCCCTGGTGTGCGCCCGGGCATCCCCACGACCCCGCGCAAAGGCGCCGTTTACAAGAGCGCCAGGGATGCCGCGCGCTGAGGGGGCACAACAGCGTCAGCATCGGGGTGGCTGTGCTGTCGCCGCCCCTGTCGTGGGGAGTGCCGGGGGACCCCGCGCTACTTGAGGAGAGTAGTGCGGGGCTTAAGGTAAGTGGGGAAAGACCCATTGTTAACAAATGGGTTCTCTCTTTCCTCCCATATTTAGGTTAATGTAAAATTCATTCTTGCTTTTGTTTTGATTTGATTGTAGTATTGTACATAAGGGAGGGAAGGTGGCATAGTTTAGTGTAGTATATGCTGGCAGGGGCTGATGGGAATTGTAGTCCATGAACATCTGGAGAGCCACAGGTTGCAGACCCCTGGCGTAGAGTATCCCTGACAAGTGGTTGTCCAGCTGCTGTTCAAAGACTTCCAGTGAGGAAGAGCTTACCACCTCCCCAGGCAGTTGATTCCACTGTTGAACAACTCTTACCGTATTTTTTTCATATTATCCAGCTGGTAACTTTCCACCCACGATTTAAACCCATTAGTGTGAGTCCTGTGCTCAGCTCCCTGCCCTCCTCTAAGTGACAGCCCTTCAAATACTTAAAGGTCGAATCCCCACTACTGTCTTAGCCAGGTTTCAGAACACAAACTAACCAGGTTTGAGGGACGACCTCCCCATTGCTTACATGGCAGATTCCGTTTCTGGCGCTCGATCTCCCCGTTAATCTGCGTTCCGGCAGGACCTGGTTGCAAGTGGCATAAATCCCATTAACACTGTTCAGCGCTGATCCGAGGGGAGGGATGAGGGTTGAAGCCCTGACTCGTTTCCCGCCCTGGAGTGTGACGCAGACCAGGTGTGTCTGCTATGTGCTCGCTGCGGTGGGGAGGGAGAAACTCCGATGAAGAGGACACAGTTTCACAACGAACAGGTTTGGATCTGTGTGCAAATTTCAAGTGGGGATTCGACCTCAGAGAGCAATCATGTCTTCCCTCAACTTCTTCTTTTCCAGATTAAACATTCCCAAAGTCCCTCAGCCTTTCCTCATAGGGCTTGCTCTCCAGGGCTCCCTGATCCTCCTCTTCACTCTCTTCTGCATCCGCCCTGTTCTGCCCACATCCTTTTTGAAGTGAGGCCTCCAGAACTGCACACAAATACCCTGTTGAAGTGGCCTCACCATGGTAAACTAAATCATCTGTACAAGCTGGTTTCAATAAACCAGTGAATGTGATAAAGGGGTGCTATTGTATTACAAAGGCCAGAAGGCTCCGGCACGTCAGCTATCGCAAACTGAATACATTAAGAGTATTATAATGGGACTGACATCGCTCTTACCCTGAAAGCAGGTCTACCAGTGAAAAATAGTTCTTTGCTAATATTATACTGCAGGTCACCTGGACGAATTAGAAGAAGATAATCTGGTTGGTTCTGATCATTTGGCATTTTGAAAACTTCTAAAGAAATTATGTGGAAAGCAGCCGTAAAAGCAAATGTACTCTCCAAAAGTGCAGTAATAAAAGGTTTCTCTTTCACTCCAAGTGAAAGAGAAAACAAAATGAACATGAAAGAATGGACATTGAAATTCTATTTGTATAAAATTATGGATTATTATTTTTGTTTAGGACTACTGCTAAATTGTATTTTATGCAGTAATGTTTTATTAGAAAAAACAAGTAACTGTGTTCTCTCCTGTAAGGAGACTCAAAGGTGCTCACAATCTCCTTTCCCTCCCCCCCCCCACAAACAACCTGTGAGGTGGGTGGGGCTGAGAGAGCTCTGAAGAACTGTGAGTAGCCCAGGGCACCTGGCTGGCATGTGTTGGAGTGCACGAGCTAATCTGGTTCACCAGATAAGCCTCCACAGCTCTAGTGGCAGAGTGGGGAATCAAACCCGGTTCCCCAGATTAGAGTGCACCTGCTCTTAACCACTCTAGAAGGGATAAGTAACTGTTTTATTTGCCTTGATTTTACAATAATTTTTCAGGGCAAGCCAGAATTCTTGAATTAGTGAAGGCTGTATTTGGCCTTTAGCACAGAGCCACATTCATGCTCCAGTGGACACCTGAAGCTCCAGGACACACCAAGCTCAAATTGTCAGGGAAATGGATGGGGACGGCCTGGGAGGAATCTCCAGATCTTGGCAAATTGATTCATGTTAGGTGCAGACTATGAATCCAAATCTTCTGGGTTCAGATTGCTCACAGCCTCACCATGTTGGATTTTACAGGCAAGAATCCATCTTGCATTCATGCATCCTATGTAAACATTTGATTGTAAACATTTAGGGTTGCCAGGTCTATCCTAGTGGGGGATGGGGGGTAGGCAGAGGTGGGATCCAGCAGGTTCTCACCAGTTCCCGAGAGTGGGTTACTAATTATTTGTGTGTGCCGAGAGGGGGTTACTAATTGGGTCTGCTTTTCCGTTAGAAATTCCATTAGGTCCAAAAATCATAAAGTCCTGTTGTTTCCTATGTGGCTGGTTAGCGAAGGTAGAAAACGGGATAATTCTCCCTGTTGGGCTGTTTTAAAAACATGTTTTAGAAATATGGTAAAGTTCCTCGTTTAAGGAAAGTATCCTTCTTTTGATTTCTAGAAACAAAATTAAGTATTTGAAAGTATTAAGTATTGGACAGGCAGTCAATTAGAGGAGAAGTAGTTGTTTCTGTTGGGAGTAGATGATAGGACTTGCTATATAATGAGTTTAAATTATGGACAGAAAGATACCAGCTGGAAATTAGGAACTTGTTTTTTACAGTAAAAGTTTTTTACAGTAACAGAGAAATTATTAATGCCCCGCCCCTGGAATGCCCAGCCACGCCCCCGTCGTGCCCCGCCCATCCCCATTGGTGCTACGCCACTGTTTGAATCCCACCACCATGGGAACCTGTTACTAAAATTTTTGGATCCCACCACTGGGGGTAGGGTTGCCAAATCCAGGTTGGGAAGCTCCTAGAAATCTGGGTAGGTCAGGTGTCTTATTGGGGTGCAATGCCATAGAGATCCCTCTCCAAAGTATCAATTTTCTCCAGGGAACTGATCTCCGTAGTCTAGTTATGAGGAGTAATTTGAGGGGATCCCCAAGTCCCAACTAAAAACTGGCATCCCTGAACACACTGTAGAAGCCTGAGGAAGAACCACGGCTGGGCCTGTTGTATCTTCTGCAACCTGTATGAATTGAGATCACTCTAAAGATCACTCTGTAAACTACTACTCTTCTCTGATTTTGAGTGTCCACTGAAAGATTATTGAACAGGCACTTTCAAAATTGTAGTGCTAACCCTGAAACTTGACTTCCTGTCACTGAGCACCTTTAAAAGAAGTTTTCAATATTATTCTTTGTTCTGCATTCTTAGCTAAATTTGAGTCTAGTAGCACCTTATAGATCCACAAAATTTTGGCGGTAAGGGCTTTTGATAGTCAAATCTCCCTTCCTCAGATACTCTTCCATGCTCCATTGTTTATTTATTTAGATATCTGTTCCCTGCTTCTCTCCTCAGTGGGGGCCCACAACATCATTCTCCCCTCCTCAGTTTTATCGTCACAACAACCCTGCTAGGTTGGTGAGGCTGAGAGAGTGACTAGGCCGAGCTCATCCAGTTAGTTGCTGTGACAACGTGGAATTTGAAACCAGATCTCTCATACTCTAGTTCTACATTTTTAATCATCGCCCCATGCTGGTTATTCTGACAAGTAAGGGATCCATAAGAAAGCACATTTTTTCTTTATATCTTCCTTCCCTCCTTGTCCCTGCCTCCTCCTACAGTCACCTGCTCCTCCTCCTTTTCCTGGCCACCACCTCTGAGGCCCCGCCCAGGACAGGTGCCTCAGCAAGAATTGCGGTTGTTACAGTGATCCCAAATGATGCCCGAACTCCTGACAATTTTGTGGGTTTTAACCTTAGTGAATGTACAGGCATCAGGAGTTTGTTTAAAATGTTAGATTTTTCTTCCATCAGTGGAGTGCTTCTGAGTTTACAGAGCCCACATCCATAGTCATGGCTAGCTTCATGTTCACTCAGGGGCCATCACCGAACAATTAAATATAGTTATGCTAAGCTATGTCAGAGGATTGTGAGAAAATGCAAGATGGGGTATAAAGCATTTTGAAAATTCAAAGTGCCATATAAATGATTTCATTTATGCCCATTGATATTCCAAATTATAATTTCCATCTGGTTTACTTATCATCGCAAATTACTTTTAAGTGTGCTTTTACAGCAGCTTGTGTATGAACAGCTGCCATTACATTGTACTCACATGAAGACGATCAGAGATGCCAGATTTTTTTTTTAACTTGATGGTTTATTCCCAGCCAGCATGACATTGATAGAGCTTCCCTTGGAAATTTGTTGTACCATTCATGATGTAATCTCTTGGCAATAGAAAACTGGCAAGAGAAAATGGTTATGTTTTCAATTACACTGCTAAGTAATCACGCAAAGTTTAATAGTGAACGATTCTTTACTCCTGGGGTGCCCTGACCAATTGTTTTGTAAATTGATTTCAGGACTAAGGATACAAGCATGACAGAGAGAATATTATTTATGGTTTGGAAGATCTCTTTTGTCATTACTGTCTGTCTGTCCCTCTCTCCTCTCCTCTCCCACCCACAGACTTTCCTGGCATAGCAGCAAAATAAGGTGGTTTCTTTGTCGCACCGTGTTTTCACATTAGACATTTAAGAAATACTCAGCCCTAATGATAAACTTGCTAGGATTGATAGAGTTGTCAAAATTCTGCTGCCGCTAAATATGTTTCCTGTTTCTCAGGAAATTAATTTTCTCTGTGAAGGGACTTTTAACAATTTGATTTGCTATGCTTTCAGCACTTATTTTCCATACAGTTGGCCCTATGTCAAACAGATTGGCCTGGTGTAGGCTGCATCTTCTTGGCTTCCAGAAATATTAAATCAAGTCCCTCTATTCCAGTTGCATCCACATAAGGATGATTCCTTATTGTTCTTCCAATGCTGGTACAGTGACAACTATACTTCAACTCAGGGAAATTCTCTACCCTGCCCTTCATTTCACCTTGCATGCACCATTTTCCTCACACTTCCTCACCACTGAGGTATTTTTTGCTGTTTTTTCAAAACCTTGGGGTGGCTCCTCCCACCAAGTTGCCATTTTAGCAGACCAGGTGCTCGGGAGCAGCAGCAGCAGAAGGCCATTGCTTTCACATCCTGCACGTGAGCTCCCAAAGGCACCTGGTGGGCCACTGCGAGTAGCAGCGTGCTGGACTAGATGGACTCTGGTCTGATCCAGCAGGCTAGTTCTTATGTTCTTATGAATCCACTGCCTAATCTGCTGTAGAATCTACTCCCCTAGTTCAACACTTCGAGGAACATACATAAAGCGTTTATACTGTCAGACCATTGGTCTATCATGGTCTGACTGGCAGCAGATTTCCAGGGTTTCTGGCAGACCTTTGACATCACCTGTCACCTGATATTTTTTGAAATAAGGGGTGCCAAGGACTGAAATTGGGACTTTCTGCATGCAAAACAGCTGATCCACCATTAAGCTATGGCCATCCTTAAACGTTTGATTAGGTTTGTAAGCCAAAGAAGAAGTGTTTTTAATAATAATAATAATAATAATAATAATAATAATAATAATAATAATAATAATAATAATAATAATAATAATAATAATAATAATAATAATAATAATAATAATAATAGTTTGGATTTATACACAGCTTTACTCTCCTGTAAGGAGTCTTAAGGTGGCTTATAAACTCCTTTACCTTCCTCTCCCCATAACAGACACCTTGTGAGGTAGGTGGGGCTGAGAGAATTCTGAGAGAACTGTGACTAGCCCAAGGTCACCCAGCAGGTTTCAGGTGAAGATGTGGGGAAACAAATCCATTTCACCAGATAAGAATCTGCTGCTTCTGTGGAGGAGTGGGGAATCAAACCTTGTTCTCCAGATGAGAGTCCGCTGGTCTTAATCGCTACACCACGCTGGCTCTCAAATAAGTCAAATACAAATACAAAGTGCCCTTATGCAAAGAAGATTGACTGATTCTGGGATGAACCCTGTATGTCATGTAAAATGGTCCTTGTAATTGCTTCTTTCAACATGGCACTAACTATGGGCGCTTCAAAGTAGTCCACTGGTTCACACAGCGGAAAGAGACTCCATGCTGTTCCCTTAGCTGATTTCCAACTGTGAGCATAGGGTGCCTTGATTGGATTAGATCTCTTGCCTTCCTTGAGACAGACTCTTTTTTCCAATTCTGTGCTTCAGAGCCAGATGACTACCCAGCTGGAAGGACCTTGAGCTGATGTAGAGATGCTACAGTGATCATCATCCTTTTAGTACATAACCTGAACCACATATTCATTGCTTCCTTGTTGTAACATTTCATGCTGTTCTGGCAGAAAAAATAATAATGATAAAAACCAATGTAGAAGAGACATGTCTGTAGTCTCTGTGCTAGGATTATGTGTTGCTAGGGTACCATGGGTATTTGTATGGGCCACCAGAATATCAGGTGCCTCTCTTATGGGATTCTGCATTATAACAATAAAGGAAAACAGCTAATTTAAGGTTTTCCAGTTCATCCTACTAGTAATGGATACTGACTTCAACAGCCTTTCAAGTAAGGCCAGTGGTGGGATTCAAGTAATTTAACAACCGGTTTCGGTGGTGGGATTGAAATAATTTAACAGCCAGTTCCGGTGGTGGGATTCAAATAATTTAACAACTGGTTGCTTACAAGCACCATTTTAACAACCGGTTCTGCTGAAGTGGTGCAAACCTGCTGAATCCCACCCCGAGTAAGGCCCTATAAATACTAAGTCCTTGTTTCCTTGTGCAGCACTTGCATATCTGGGATAAGCAAGGAAGTGTACTGTAATTTTAGGTTGTGGGTCTATAAAGATTAACATTTATGACACTGAGAAATAGTGAAAACCCCCAGGGGTATTTCAGAAATAAGAAAGTGCAGTGAGCCTGTCTATATAACTGATCACACCTTGGTTTAGTGGCTTATTCAGAAATCAATGCTGTACAAAATGCTCATGCACAAAACTGTGTGTGTTTCCAACAAGAATATAAAATCATAATTCTACACTTCCAGAATTATCAATGCATTAGTATTAACACTTGTGTTGAAATCTTGTTATAAAATGTAAGAGAAAGATTCATTTTTAAAAATCACCACTGAAGAATAACTATTGGCCCGATGTAATTGTGAAATACAGAAATGAATAGCTTCATTAGGCGGCTTTGAACTTTCACCAGAGGATTGATCAAAAGCTTTGCCCAGGCAGCAGATTACTTGTGACATGTGCCACACACTTCTTTAGCAACAGGAAGGAAATAAGATGTTTGAGGGCAAAGTGAAGAGTTCAAGTAAAGAATAAGGAAAACAGCCGGGTAAATTAGCTTTGTGTTGGGATAAGCTTCCAGCTCAATTTCCAGATTAGCTCCTAGAAGGGAAATGTGTGTTTCTTACTATCCATTGCTGGTATTGAGAACTTATGGTGCTCAAGAGTAAATTTTAAAAACCCTTTCTATCCTGCTACAGTCTATACTGGTTAGGTAGATTTTACTACTTGGTTAGTCCAGACTTGACCAGATCAGTGTAGCCTAGAACATAGGAACACAAGAACTAGCCTGCTGGATCAGACCAGAGTCCATCTAGTCCAGCACTCTGCTACTCACAGTGGCCCACCAGGTGCCCTTGGGAGCTCACATGCAGGAGGTGAAAGCAATGGCCTTCTGCTGCTGCTGCTCCTGAGCACCTGGTCTGCTAAGGCATTTGCAATCTTAGATCAAAGAGGATCAAGATTGGTAGCCATAGATAGACATCTCCTCCATAAATTTGTCCAATCCCCTTTTAAAGCTATCCAGGTTAGTGGCCATCATCACCTCCTGTGGCAGCATATTCCAAACACCAATCACACGTTGTGTGAATAAGTGTTTCCTTTTATTAGTCCTAATACCCCCCCCCCCGAATTTTCAATGTATGCCCCCTGGTTCTAGTATTGTGAGAAAGAGAGAAAAATTTCTCCCTGTCAACATTTTCTACCTCATGCATAATTTTATAGACTTCAATCATATCCCCCCTCTCCAAAGAAAAGAGTCCCAAACGCTGCAGCCTCTCCTCATAAGGAAGATGCTCCAATCCCTCAACCATCCTTGTTGCCCTTCTCTGCACTTTTTTTGCAATTGGCCAATTGCAAAAGTTCATGGCCAATTGACCATGCTGGCAGGGGCTGATGGGAATTGTAGTCCATGAACATCTGGAGAGCCGCAGGTTGCAGACTCCTGAGCTAGCCTGATCTTGTGAGATCTCAGAAGCTAAGCATGCTCACTAAGGCAAGTATTTGGATTGGAGACCTCCAAGGAATACGGTGGTTTTGACACAGAGGCAGGCAATGGCAAACCACCTCTGAATGTCTCTTGCTTTGAAAGCACCATAAAGTCACCATAACTCATCTGTGATTTGACAGCAATAAAATAAAATAAAAATCAGACCTGACCCAGATCCATCACTATCATCAGGAATATTACATACATCTTGGCACACAGCTTCAGGTAAGACTTCAGCCCATCAAATCTGAGTTTAGGGTATATGACTACAAAGCAATGCCCAACAAAGTGAATGGGTATAGCTTTTAGACAGCTGGATTTAGATCTGTGAGGCTCAGATCATGAAGTTTATTAAATGACTTCTGGGTCATGAAGTCTACTGAGTGACTTTTAGCCAGTCATGTTCTTTCAGGTTGTTGGAAAGATAAAATGGAGGAGAGAAGAATGATGTGTTCCAATCTGAGACCTTTGGAGCAAAGGCAGGATAAAAATGTACTAAATAAAAAATAAAACTGCCTCTACCTTTTGCTACTGTTCCCGGGGGGTGGTCCCTCTTCCATTTTTCTATTTACATGCCAGGAGAGACTGACCTAGGGCACACTGCCCATTTGACTTACATTAAATGTTTGAGAAGAAAAAGAGGAAGAAGAGTTCGCATTCATATTCCACCTTTTTTCCTGTAAGGGGACTCAGGGTGGCTTACAAACTCCTTTCTGTTTCTCTCCCAACAGACACCTTGTGAGGTAGGTGGGGCTGAGAGAGTTCGGAGAGAACTGTGACCAGCCCAAAGTCACCCAGCAGGAATGTAGGAGTGGGGATATAAATCTGGTTCACCAGATAAGAGTAGGGAATTAAACCCAGTTTTAGAGTCCACCACTTTTAGCCAGTACACCATGTTGTTCTTTGCAGTTGACCAGTACCCTAGAGGGCTGCTATACAGCATGTACAACTAAGCCACAGCAATGTTGTAGCAGCTCAGGATCCATGTGGACTACAGCTAGGATCTTCTAGGTCTTTGTTCTTTGTTCTTACTGCCCTTAATTGCAAGGTACTTGGTGCTAGGAACAGGCTGATAAATTTGTATTATTCTCTCAGGTTCCGGCTTAACTTCTCTCATCTACATAACCCGTTAACTTCTGACCAAGCTCTGAGGGCATCTTTGGCCAAATGACGACCAGATTCTGGATTTACCTGCAAAAATTTATAAGAATGTAAAATTTTAGGATTATTGCCACCAGGAGAAGACAAAAGGTGATTTCTTCTGGGGAGTTTCTGATGGGTGTTGCTTAGCAACAGGGGAGCAAGAGGCCTGCCTAGTTTTCTTCCAAAATAAATGAAGAGAGAACGAGGACCTCTGGGCAGAGATGCCATGAGAAAGAACTGAGAGAAATCTGACCTGTGAGAGAGAAAATGTCATGTTTCATCAAACAGCTGTTCAGGTTTTGAACAGGGCACTCTCCACTCTGTGGCTACTAACCTGGCCCTTTTAAGGCAAAGAGGGGAACATCAGCAGTCTGGTATACCCCTCCCTTCGACCCCCTGACTGAAATTATCGACACTGGAAAGAAAAGCTTGACCTCAGAACCCCTAAGGAAGGCAGACCTCTAGGTGTCCCCTTCTGCAACAGGGCCTTTGCTTGACATTTTCTACTTGATTCCATAAGAAGAGATACATATTTGTGGAGTTGTGAGTTGGGAATATTATGTGTTAATTACTAACTTTGGAATCACTGAACGCACTTTTGGCTTTGTGGATCACACTTTTACTTTTAGCAACACAGTTTAAACTCCCAGTTGTTATTTATTTTCCCAGCTTGAAATAAAATCTATTCTCCCATTCCAATTCAAATTTCAAGGGGTTATAACTGCTTTGTGACTACTGGTAGTGGTAAGACGTAGTCCTTTTTTCTGCTGATAAGGGCTTGATATTACACTCTTGGTACACTATAGCAATCATTCACTGATTCAGCCAGGGACTGAGCAAGAGGGTTATATTTAGGCAGTGGTGGGATCCAAAAATTTTAGTAACAGGTTCCCATGGTGGTGGGATTCAAACAGTGGCGTAACGCCAATGGGGCTGGGCGGGGCACGACGGGGCATGGGCGGGCATTCCAGGGGCGGGGCATTGCTGGGCGGGGCTGTGGCAAGGACGCAGCCGCTGTGCCGGTCCTTGGGCGGGAAACGAATGCACGCAGGTGCAGGCTGCCACGCACGCCGGTGCACCTCCTGCTAGACTGCTTCAAGTTTTGCACGCTACTGCTGAGGAGCGGAGGAGGGGTGTAACTGAGGCAAAAAACTCATGGCAAAATCACCAATTAGTAACCCCCTCTCAGCACACACAAATAATTAGTAACCGACTCTCGGGAACCTGTGAGAACCTTCTGGATCCCACCTCTGCATTTAGGCACCTCTGAACTTTATTCCTGCCGGCCTTCTCTGCCCTGCCTGGGCCCCTGCTAGCTCTGCCGAAGCCCTCTGGTCATACGCATATTTTCAGAACCCTCACTCGTCGCATCTCAGGCCCCAGTGCCAAGAAAACTTGATTTTGCTTCAGCAGCTTCCCTTGTTTCTTCCTGCCAACTTATTTTTTTAACAAGCATCAAAGTGATATTTGATGTTCTAAAAATGCCTTCCACTGAAATTCTGTGAAATGCTAACTGCTCTTTGTGATACACTGTCAAGGACTTAGTTTTTTAAAAAATAATATACAATTGAGATAGTGCTGATGTCAGACTATATTATGGAAGAGCTGTGTTGTGTCACTCCATGCTACCAACCTCAAAGAAGAATGAAGTTTCTTTATATAACTGTTCAACCAAGCCTCCCAGTGATATAACCGGGGCCATTTTTCATAACCCTCCTTTGTCTGATATTGTTTGTGTGGTCACAGCTTATCTTGTGGCAAGTCTTGTTCCGTTAAGGGTGGCAGGCAGGAAAAAAATTACAAGTGCTCACAAGTTGGGATAAATTGGAATAACATGATGGATGATGCAAGCAAAACAAAAACCAAAAGAAGTGACTCCATTATATTTACTCTCTATTTAATGTGAGGAATTGCATTCATGAAATCCTCAACCCTACCGGTAAAAACTGTATTCTGTCAATGCAGTCCTGAACAGTCACACTGTTTATAATTCCACTAGCGGGGCCCGGCCACATGTTGCTGTGGCAATTGTCTTTCTCATCACAGTCCGCAACCCACACAGATGTCCATGCAGGTCCAATGATCCCCAACTTAGCCTTTTGGGGTGGTCAAATGGAATCCCTGTTTCCCTTTTCAATTCACATTGTTATATGGTGCTGTCTTTTTTTTTTAGTATAATGTAACCCTTTCCATTCCACAACGGAACTGTCCAGAGTGCAAATCCCGCTGTCCATGAGGCTGGTTGACACGCACAGTCCTGGCTTGGGTAAGGCAGAACTGGGGCAAGGAGGCTCTCCCAGTCAGGCAGCAGAGGCAGGGTGGTGAGGCGCTCAGATCGAGGCCAGCTCTCTGGGTTCCTAAAGGGCCACGTGCAAAAGAAGCGGAGTCGGTAGTGTTGGTTCGCCCCACCTCGTGGATTTTCTTAGAAGAAAAAGGCAAACTCCAGCTCGCTTTTAGTAAAAGAGAGCTGTGGTGAATATGGGTGAGGAAGTGGGTAAGTGGTGGTTGGATGTGAGGGAGGGCAGAGTGAGGTGTGTGAGGATGAGCTGGATGTGTATTATGTGGTAGCAGTAGGTGAGGCACACAGAGAGTGAAAGTTACCTGCGCGTGAGGGGGGGGGACCCCACCTGACGTCTCACACAGCAAAGTGTGTATGTGTTTCACTTCCACTTGTATTACCTAACAGTATTACCTATTTACTGTTTCCACTGCTCATCTCTGCCCATCTGCACGAACATTCTAAGCCCTCAGGCCACAGACAGGCAGGCTGCATGAACATTCTAAGGGTGACAGTTAAACACAGCCAGCTTCATGGCCTGGTGCGCCAGGAAAAAGACATTTTACCTGGCTCAGGTATGGACTTTCGGTGATTTGAAGGTCCGATTACCTGCCCAGAACAGGGAGGAACGTCATGTGACAATTTGGGGGCGATCCGTCCAGCCATTTCGGCGTTAGGGCGTGACTAACAAAGTCACTGTTAGCTTTTTATATATATAGATTGACATCTATAAGCTTAGGATGACACTGTTAATATCTCCCTATAAAAGGCTTATTTGTTTGATTATTTGGAATTTTTGTTTAAGTAAGATGAAAAGAATTCGATTTTACTGCAATTGTTAGGAGTAAAACTAGGCCTGGTCTACTCGTGGGACAAAATGAGGTGAGTAGACTGCAGGGGTTACACACTGTTTTTTTTAATCCATCCCAATGTAAATGTCTTTAGCAGGCAGAAAACTACCACAATGGGTAGAAAGTTACTCTGCAATTCTACCATCTGTTATACTTTTGCAGGAACCTACCGGTTCATTCTGTTGCAGACGTAGACAAGGCTCATCATAGGAGAAGGAGAACATATCATATCAAGGAGAACATATCATATTGTATGGGGAAGCTGAGGGGTCTTTAAATGAGTGTCTGGAGAACCTAATTTGGAAACTGTATGAGATATTAAGCCAGAGGCACTGAACATTTTTATGTTTTCCAATGCGTTCAATGGAAATTATTTCAATAGTAAACATACTATGTCAGGCCACAACGTTCTTGTTTCTGTTTTGAATCAGGTGCCATTTTCTGGGATTGTACCCCTTACTCAAGGGATTCTGCCTGCCACATTTCAGTTTCAGACCTGAATACATTTCTCACTTGCTGACATTTAGCATCCCTAGTAGGCAGGGAAATTTAAAGCATGGTTAGGCATGCTGGAAAATCAACATGGAAATACATTCACTGAACATGACAAAATAAAGAAAAGGTGGGATCAACAGAGTGAAGAACTATACAAAAGAGATGAAAGGATGACTGATTCCTTCCAAGAAGAATCTTTTGAAGAAGAACCTACAATTTTAGAAGATGAAGTGAATGCTGCACTGAAAGCAATTGGGAGAAACAAATCAGCAAGAGGAGATGAGGTATCAATAGAGTTATTCCAAGCCACAGAAATTGAGTCCATCAAAATCTTGACAAGAATATGCCAACATATATGGAAAACAAAACAATGGCCTGGAGACTGGAAATGATCAATTTATGTTCCAGTTGCCAAAAAAGGAGATGTCAAAGATTGCAGCATCTATCAGATCATCACATTTATTTCTCATGAAAGTAAACTGATGTTCAAAATCTTACAACGAAGACTGATGTTCACATGGGATTCAGAAAATAAAGACACACTAGAGAACATATTGTGAATTTATATTGGTTACTGGATATTATGAGAGAATATCAGAAGAATATGTAGACCAGGCCGAATCAGCATGTGTTTCATTATGACAGTTTTTGATTGTGTGGATCATGAGAAGCTATAGCTGATTTTAAAGGAAATAGGTGTGCCACTGCATCTAATTGTTTTGATGGGCAACCTGTACTCAGGTGACAGGCTGTTAGGGTAGAATATGGAAAAAGAATGGTTTCCAATTGGCAAAGGAGTTAGACCAGTGTTTCCCAACCTTTTTGATGTAGCGGTACCCTTGTCATCGCTCTTCATATCTCAGGGTACCCTTGAGGTTCATTTGAACTTTTTTTTGCATTTTTAAGGGTTTTTTCCTTTTTTTTTGGCCTGTAGGTGGGGGGATTGGCAAGCAGGGGGAGGGGAGGGAAAGCAGCATTGACAGCCGCATTGTTTGTTTGCCTAAATTCGGGATGGATTTGGGAGGATTTAAAGGGAAAGCTCGCTTTAAATGTACCCCCCCATCCACACTGAATTAGGCAAATAAAACAATGCTGATTTAAAATGTTGTTTAAAGGAAGCCCATGAGGTTTCCAAACCCCCCTCCCCCCGCCCCTTCAAAATCCATTTGATTTCGGTGGGGGGGGGCAGGTGGTAGCATTGTCAGGGTACCCCTGGGACATGCTCATGGTACCCCAGGGTACCACGGAGCCCTGGTTGAGAATCACTGAGTTAGACAAAGATGCATTTTATCTCCCTATCTCTTCAATCAATATGCAGAACATATAAGGAAAGCAGGATTAGATTTAGATGAAAGTGGAGTGAAAACTGGGGGGAGGAACATTAGCAATTTGAAATATGTTGATGATACTACATTACTGAAAGAAAATAGTAAAGACTTGAGATGACTACCATTGAAAGTTAAAGAAGGAAGTGCCAAAGAAGGTCTACAACTGAACACCAAGAAGACAAAAGTGAGGATTACTGAAGAATTACTCAGCTTTAGGGTGGACCATGAAAAAATTGAAATCGTTACAGATTTTCTATTCCTTGGCTCCATCATTAACTAAAAGAGAGACTGCAACTAAGAAGTCAAAAGTAGACTGAGACTTGGAAGGGGAGCCATGGAGGAGCTAGAAAAGATTCTTAAGTGTCTCCAAGTTCAAGTTAATTAATCCCCTAATATTCCCCGTTATTATGTATGGGCAGAGGTGGGATCCAACCAGTTCTCACCACTTCTCTAGAAGTGGTTACTAATTTTTTCTGAGCGCCGAGAAGGGGTTACTAAAGCAACCTCCCTGCCCAATAGGGACTGGACGTGCGTGTGCGTGGTGGCGCCACTGTTTGAATCCCACCACCATCGGAACCTGTTATTAAAATGTTTGGATCCCACCACTGTTATGGGTGTGAAAGCTGGGCAATGAAGAAAGCTGACAGGAAAAAAGTAGATTATTATTTTTAAAATGTGGTGCTGAAGAAGAGTGTAACAGATACTGTGGACACCTCCCCCAAGCCCCCAAGAAGTGTTTTCGAGATTAAATCAAGCCTGAAATGTCGCTGGGAGCCAACATGATTAAACTGAGGTTGCCGTGCTTTGGTCACATATGAGAACACAAGACTGACTGGAAAACACAATAGTGCTGGAAAAGGTTGAAGATAGAGGGAAAAGGCAAAGGCCCAACATGAGATGCCCCAACATTACGATGCCCCACTCACAAAGAAATGAGGAAAGAAATGAGGGCAAAACTGTTTGACTCTCTTCCAACACCAATTTTTCTTGGCCCTGAGGATTGTGCCATGGAAAGACTATTAGAAGATACCAATCCGAATATAACCAGAGAGGTGGCAAAATTCAGTGCTTATGTGGTTAAAAGGCGTGGACAAGTAAGGCAATAAAAATAGGAACTTTGGATTAATGATTTTATCTTTTATTCAAATTTTATTCCAGTTTTTAACTTGAACTTATATTATGGTTTGGACAAACAGTCTTTGGAAACTGGTTACCTCAATTTTACTTTGTATCTGGTCTGTAAATGTACTATCTGGATTTTATATTTTATATCTGATATTTTCTGGTCTTTGACCGAAATAAAATATTGATTGATTGATTGATTGACTCTGTAAAGGAAGCCACGGCCCTCAGTTTGCAAAACCTGAGCAAAGACCTGAGCAAAGCTGTTAACGATAGGATATAGCCCAGATTGCAGTCTTCATTAGCATTGTGGATACTGTGAACTAGTTTAGATTCAGAGCAGTTCTATTCTGACACTATAGTTTCATCATTTTCTCTCAAGATATAAATGTTTAGCAGGGTAATCCTAAATAACACTTTTCCCTACCCATTGAATTCATGTTTGTAAAAAGAGTGTAACTCTGCATAGGATTGTACTATAGGCAATTCCTGAACCTCTGGAAGAATACAGTGAATTAACTGTAAGAACTTTTCCCTTTAAGTTCGTGTCGTGCATTTACTGCTACATATTTTTAGCTCTATAATTTGAGAATGTATTGGATGACCTACAACTAATAATAGGCAGTTCTATTTTGGACTGTTTTCCTATTTTTTTCCTATTACAAAATCACAGCCAAAGATCCTGGCTTGATAGCAATAAAGTGACCACTGAGTATTCGAATTAGAAGTTTGTGCAAATTAGGAGCTCAGCTCTGCATGAAAACTACTAGAAAAGTATCATCCTAATGCCCAAAGGCAGAGATCACACTCAGAAAAAAAAATCCCTTTTGTCGTTGAATGACTATATTGTTCTCTCCTTGGAAAGCTGACAGAAATGCTTGCTTTTTTTCCTGTGGACTGAAGGAAGTTTCTATCTGTACCTCTTGCATGTATTCTTTTTTTAAAGAAGCCATTCTGAAAAAAAACCCACCCTCCAAATTTAAAACAGCACAACTTAAATATTTCCTAGATCACAATGCTTACAATGACCTCCACTATTTTTTGTATGTTTTATTGTTGCAATTAATCAAGACTTTTATTTCAAATAAGGCTGTTTTAGTTACAGTGTCAAACATACTGAAGACAGAAGAATGCTGTATTGAATGGCATTGTTAAAGGAAGGCACACACACCTATTGTTCTGTAGAATGTAAAACAGATCATCTATTCAAGGGGGCATTTGTATAAAGTGAATAATGTTGCAGTTGGTGTATTTGCTATTGAATTTCAGGTGGTCTTCCTGGTGCGTATTATGCATTAAAAATGTCCTCTAATTTTGTAATCCAGTCTTATTGCTCTTGTTTGTTCTACATAATGTTCACTGCACTGTCCTCCAGTCTTGTAAAGCTGCATAATATCTGTGTTGGTATCTTGCTGTTTCTTAATGCATTTACTTTTACTTTTAGTTGCATTTAGTTTCCCAAATATTTTAATAGATTCTGTATGACTGTGCGTACATTCAGAAAAAGATCAACTCCTCCGTCATCCCGTTTGGATATGGATACCGTTTCAGATGTACATGTAAAAGTCATAGTTATTTGGATTAGCTGTCAACCTGATCCAATAGTACTGACTTTTGAAAGTTAATTTGAGATTTTCACTAGCATACATGAAATCAAACCATGAATTTCCATTGATTCTCCTGTGCATTTTTGTTCTACTGCCCTATTGATTTCTGAGCCTAGCTGCAGTATTCTTTGCAGTATTTGTGAAATTTCTTTTGTACGCAGAACTAATATTGTTTGAAATCAAGGGCATTCTCAATAGATATTTCCTAGCTGATCAGCTGGAATCTATATTTGCTTTGGATAGTGCTTCAACAGGTCCTGGAGTTTGGTTGAACCACCTTAAAACTTTAGTACTGCACAATCACACTGGCAAGTTGTGTAGGGATATCCGACTTTCAAATATTATATTGTAGCAAGTCTACAGGGAGTTTACAGCAAGAGAAATGTTAGGGAGTCACAGTATACTTTTGATAGTGGGCTAGACTGATAGTGGGCTAGACAGTCTAGACTGCAGTGGCATAGGAGGTTAAGAGCTTGTGTATCTAATCTGGAGGAACCGGGTTTGATTCCCAGCTCTGCCGCCTGAGCTGTGGAGGCTCTTCTTCTTCTTCTTCTTCTTCTTCTTCTTCTTCTTCTTCTTCTTCTTCTTCTTCTTCTTCTTCTTCTTCTTCTTCTTCTTCTTCTTCTTCTTCTTCTTCTTCTTCTTCTTCTTCTTCTTCTTCTTCTTCTTCTTCTTCTTCTTCTTCGATCTCAGAAGCGAAGCAAGGTCAGCCCTGGTTAAGACACCAAGGAATACCAGAGTCACTATGCAGAGGAAGGCAATGGCAAGCCACCTCTGTTAGTCCTTGCCTTACTGGATTGCTGTAAGTTGGCTGTGACTTGATGGTACTTTACGCATACATGCAAATACACCCATATTCTTGTTTTTCTTTTTTACCGAATACATTATTGTTTTCAATTGACAATGTATCAGTAGCTATTATAGATTTATTGGGCAGTACATGAGATTTCTGGCAGTAAATGTCAGCTGATATTTGTATAAATAATTGAAAGGATTTCTTCAAGTTCTGGACAGCTTCATCTCTCTCTCTGTTTGCCACACATACGGGGAATGCCAACCACAGCTTTTAGAACAGATATGAAATCTGCTTTCATTTTTAAAATAGTGATGCGCTGGCTATATAATATATTTAGAGGGTTAGGCATTTCATGTGACAGTAGCATTTCCTTATCTCTCACTTTGTCCATGGTTGTCTTTTGCTCATCTCTTTAGCAAATACTCCCATAATTTATCTCAGCCAAACCTAAACAGTGATCTAGATCAGTATCCTTCAAAGTGAGCAGTGTCAAATGTTAGTTTGGGCAGGGGGGTTGTGGGTTGTCATATTGTTTAAATGAAATGGAAGAGAGATACAAATAAGACCACTGATACAAAAACCCATCTGTACGTATTATACATATTATATTTATTATGTATGCTCGTTGTGAGCTTCCTTGAGTCTTCGGAGAAATGCGGGATACAAGTGTAAACAATAAATAAATAAGTAATACATACAGATGAGTTTTTGTATCAGTGGCCTTATTTGTATCTCTCTTCCATTTCATTCCATTTATATAAAGGCCCCTTCTGCACACGCAAAATAATGCGTTTTCAAACCACTTTCACAACTGTTTGCAAGTGGATTTTGCTATTCCGCACAGCTTCAAGGAGCACTGAAAGCAGTTTCAAAGTGCATTATTCTGCATGTGCGGAATGAGCCAGACAGATATATCCAACTTGCAAATATTATGTTGTTGTAAATATTATATATTTCAAATATTATGTATTATATCCAACTTTCAAATATTCTGTTGTAAATATATATATTATATTCTATATCTGGGCTCTCATGAGTGCACAAGGTAGATAATATAAACGACTGTACAAAGTATAGGTCACCAGTTGAATGTGCTACTGGATGTTTCAGGTGACATAACATGCCACTAAAGGGTTAAGCCAAACATTGGCAGAAGGCCAAAGTGATCTCAGCCAGGGAAGAAGGAATATGATCTTGTGAAAATGATCTAAGAGGCATTTGAGGAAGCACAAGTCATAACGGAATGGCTACAGTGGATCAATAGTTGTCTTTAAAAAATAAAAACAATTTCAGATCATATTTGACAGTGAACTGAAAACGATCCTTGCACAACCATTTATTTACTTAAACCCAGTAGGAACTGCCAAGTTATATTAGAGATAGATATAAATACTCGTGCCACCACACTATTATAATAAGGTGCGGTCACTGCAGAGGCCTCTTTCTACCCTTCTTACAACATCATGGCAGCAACCCTTGGCCATCTGTGTAGGAATGATTTTCTTTCTTCTGGATTTTATTAGGTGACTTTGCTGAATTCAAAGCCACGACAGTAACTTTATTTTTCTCCTATTATTTTATTTTTTAAAATGTGAGGTTAAGCAACACAGTTTGTTTTTTATCAGTTTCACATGACATTACAGAATAGGCATATTGAATTTAGTTCAGGCTAACTTTGGAACTGTCCATCTTTATTAACCGAGAAGGATTTGGGAAGGAGAGCGTACATTATTTGAACTACGTGCAACAGGCTAAGCATCCTCTCTGTCAAGGGAAGTCGAAGCTCAATCGCCTTTACTCATGGACAGAAGTTTCGGCTGAAGGTGATGCCTTAGCCAGAAGATGGCAGTGTGAGAGTATGAATTACATCCCTTCTCACATGAAATCAGCTGAGTAAAAATAGATTCTGACTTGCAAGCATTTATTAAATAAGCCGTTCATTAGCTAGCTAAAGGATTGTCACGCACCCTGCTTCCTTCTCCCAGAAGATCAGTGCTGGTTAACAAGTATCCCACCCCCTTGCCTTGGAACAGCAGCTGTAAGTTTAAGTCCTCTTTCTTGGAAATTCCATGGAACTTGCTTCTGAGGACACATGGATAAGGTCGGGCAGCTAACAAAAGAACGTACGTGTTCCACAACTGCTTCCTATTGCAAAGCTGTACAAGCCATCATGCAACCTTTCTATCCCATAAGGTCTCAGGGACAGCTGTTCAGCAACAACCATCTCAAGAAAAACCCAGCCTCTCTGAGATGTCTGTGCAATAGTTTCAGTGTCTGCACACGAATGTAACAAGACTCCATTTACAATGAAATCTGGAGAACAGGTAAAAGAAATGTAATAATTGAGTTCTAGACTATACAACTTTCATAAACCTGGAAGAGAGCGGTTTAGACCAATATTGCAAGGCTAAAAAGAAACACAAAAGCCAGTTTCAATTCAATTCTTGTAGTGTTTTTGAAACTTGAGTCACTCTTTAGAATTAAAGTCTTAGAATTAAAGCTAGTTGTATTAGAAATTAATTCAGATCCTCATTCTACAGACCGTTGACAAGTTTTGCTTGCAGTCTGGGGAATGGGAGGAATGAATGGTTAAGATTTTCCCTCCTTTCCCACGATCCTCAAGTGGAGTAAACAGGTCTTTTGCTTTTTGCAAAAACAAACCTTGAATGTGACAGGAATGTAACTTTAGTTACTAGGCTCTGGAACTTTTAGCATTTTTTTTCTCCCAGCTCAGCTCTGATAACTAGAAATCAGTTTGACAGAGAAAAAATGCTCCAAGCACAGAAATGAAAGCAAATAGGAGTGGTTTTAGTCATAGGGCATCTGGACAGCTACCCTGGGCCCCATCTGCCCATAGCCTCAACCACCCAATCAGGGGTGGAGCAAGGGGAAATTTCACCTCGGGCACATGGGCGCTCAGAATGCCCCAGAACGCCCCACCACACCCCTGCACTAGAGCACGCCCGGGGCGTCGCACCCCCTATCCCGTTGGCACTTCGCCATTCCACCCAATAGAAGGGGAAAGAGCAGGCTCCCAATGCCAGGCATACCTACTCCCTCTGCAGCTCAGCCAGCTGGGCAGTGGCAGCAGACACTCAACCCCTTGGCAGCTAAGTGGTATGGCATCAGCAATGTGCACCCATTCCCTTGAGCAGTCAGCTCATCAGGGCAGTGAGTGTCTGTGCTCATGGCAGTTGGCTCAAGGAGTGCCCCTTGCTTGGGAGTGGGGTATCTCTAGCAGGGATGGGGATAATGGAGTGGTGGTGGGTGCAGTAATTCTGGAGCCCATCCTGAGCATTCGCCAAGAACCCCAGAATCACTAAGACTACCTCTGAAAGCAGGATGGGCAGTGTTTTACTCCCTTGATCACATACTGTAATTAGGGATACTAGCCTCCAGGTGGGACCAAGAGATTTCCTGGTATTGCACCAGTTCTCCAGGTTACAGATATTAATTCCTCTGGAGGAAATGGATGCCCTGCAGGGTGGATTCTGTGGTATTGTACCCCATTATGGTCCCTGTCTTCCCTAAGCTCCATCCCTAAATTGCCAGGAGTTTCCCAACCAGTATCTGACAACTCTACACCTCCCACCCCCTAGTGGCCGGGGGTACCTGGCAGCCCTAACTCTAGCTGTCCTTAAAAACGAGTCCCCCATATCCCCTCCTTTGTTTACATACAAAAGGAAGGAGTTGCCTCAGTGAGAAAGGGGAAAGGGGGACCATCATCTGGTCATGGCCCATCTACCCTGGGTGGAGGGGCAGGGGGGGCAGGGGGCCCATCATCTGGCCCACCCAGAGGGGAGGGGGAGGGAATTAACTTAAATTAACTTCATTTTAAGTTAATTGCCTTTTTTATCCCCCCCCCCCCCCCGGCTTCATTTTGTGGATCAACAAATCAACAATGCTATGAATCTTCGCTGCAGCGCATGTGTGGAAAAAAAAAGCAAAAAACCAATGGTGGCCAGGAAACAATGTTTAGGGGAGGAAAGCATGGGCAAACTTTGTGGTAAATGCTGGAGTGACAATGAGGTAAGTGTGGTGTGTGGAAAAGGTCAAAGTCATGTGTAAAGCTCATCAACCAAGCCAGGCTGCAGGCTGCTAAGGTCCCTCTGTCTCCAGACGTCTCTGCTTTCCCTCTTCCGTTCCTTGCACCTAGCTCCATAGTTTTGTCTGCCCAAAGCAACAGTTAGTGACTGACAGCAAGATAAAATAAAATTTCCTACTCTTTTCCTTAATTTCTCCCCCTCTTTTCCATGTGAGCTCCCAAAGGCACCTGGTGGGCCACTGCGAGTAGCAGAGTGCTGGACTAGATGGACTCTGGTCTGATCCAGCAGGCTTGTTCTTATGTTCTTATGCTCTTTCTCCCTCCACCCCTGAATTTCCCACACTCATCCAGAAACTGGTGGCCAGTGCCTGCTACAAATGGACAGATGGATGGGGAGGCCGATTCTTTTATGACTACAGATTCATAGTAATACACAGCCAAGTGATTTGTTTTGTTATGTATTTGGTTTGGATCGGGGCCATACAAGCAGCCCCCAAGTGGAATCTTTGTCTGGGGGCCCCATGGTAGCTATTGGCAGCCCTGGGATGGGAAGATAAAACAGTAGACTAACTTTTGGCTTGCTTTAGCTGTAGAGTAACTACCAGCACCACATAATTAAAAGGAACTTTTTGATATACACTACATGTGGATGAAACCAATTCATTTCTGTTTGGAAGGATGCTGGAATTTGTGTCAAGTACACTGCAGACTGTAATAAAAGTGGCAGCCAAATAAGGACAAATGGCTTGATGTTTACATAATCTAATGCTTGGCTCTTACACCTTGGGTGACAGAATCACAAGTCCTGTTCTCCCCTGAAGTTAAATGCAGTGCTCTCTGGTATCAAATGGTTGGCACCTTTTCTCTCCAGCAGCCCAAATGTAATTTGAGTTAATATATGAAATGTGCTGGGCAAACAGATACTTATTGCTTGCAAGATAAATAGTCAAAATATATCAAATCGAGCAATGTTTTGGGAAGATGACATTATGGTTGTTCAGTGGGATCTTGGGAATGAAATGAATATTGCTTTTTTTAAATGGCCGTACATTCTGCTGGGCCTTAAGAAAACATTAGTCCACTGAAGTTCGAACTGACTACAAATATACATATTTGCACAGTCTAAGAATATACTTCAAAGAGTTCTTCAGGACAAAAAGTTTTAACATTTATTAACCTTTTTTCCTCAGGAATTTAAAAACCTGCATTTTATGTGAAGCCTCAAAAAGTTTATAACTCTGTGCATATTTTCAATAAATTCTGACCAGTTACATTTTTTAGGCCACAGCAACGTAAAAGCAATACACAGAACTGTCCACCCAAGTGCTGATCAGGGGTGGAGTAGGAAGAAGGCCCTTCAAGACCGCATCACCCCATATGTCCCTACACGGCCTCTCCGCTCGGTTGAGGCCAATCTATTGGTGGTCCCTGGCCCCTCAATGATGCGGCTGGCCTCCACACGGGCCAGGGCCTTCACGGCTCTGGCCCCGGCCTGGTGGAATGCTCTTCCTCCAGCTGTCCGGGCCCTGCGGGACCTTGGCGAGTTCCGCAGGGCCTGTAAGATGGAGTTATTCTGCCGGGCCTTTGGAGGGACCAGCCGCTGAAGGTGCCCCCTCCCCTTAGCCCTCAATATCTAGGCTTTTTCCACCAAATGGGACTTGCCGTTCTCTCCCTCCTGGGGAGGATTTAAAATTAGGGTTTGTCGGACGCCTCTTGTTATTTTTACTGCTGTTTTTAAAGGTTTTAATTTTATTTATATTTGTACTGAAAGTCTATGTTGTGCACCGCCCGGAGCCCCTTGGGGATGGGGCGGTATAAAAGTCTAAATAATAAATAAATAAATTCATTAATTAATTAAATCCCCCCCTTAGCCCATTTAATGTAGTCCCCCCATTAGTACTCATAAAATGTACCACCAGGGGGCTTCTATAATGATTTGTACAACTCTGAGGCAGTGTTGTAGTGTCAATGGGGTGTGTGTGTGTGTGATGCCCTTGGTGCGCACTGGGGCAGGGACGTGGCCAGGGCAGGGGGCATGGCATGGCATACCGGGGCGGGCGCTGCCATGGCAGGGGTACAGACTGTGCGCATGCCTCGAACGCAGTTCCCCTCACTCCGCCCCTGCTCTGGGGCCATTGTCGACAGGGTTCATAAGGGCATATGCACAATAGTCAGGAGAGATGGAGTGGTGGTGGGTGCAGTAATTCTGGGGCCCACCCATCCTGAATTCAAATATGCACATATTGCAGATTCTTGTGTAGTGTTGTCATAGCTTCACTGACACACCCACAAAAAAAGGGGGTGGGGGAAGGAAAAAAGACATGTGTGTGGGACTGCCAGGCCAAACAAACTTTATTCATGTACTTTTTACAGCGACAGGTTAGAGCAATTCAGGGCTTTGTGTGCCTTGCGGGGTCTGTTGGGGAAGACCTCAGATGCTGCAGCGGGGTCTGGGATGGAGGGTTTAGGGTCCAAATTTTAGTCAAGAAACAGGTTCGTACCCCAGAGTAAGAAGATTGGCTCAGACTCCTTTGGTTTCTCATGCACATCAAAGGGGATTTGTGTCTGAACTGTTTTCCATGGTGGAGTCAGATGTACAGCCACCTCCTCATATGAGTCTTCAGTAAATCTGCTTGACAAGGGGGGTTAGCACTTTAGACCACAACACATTCCCAGAGTTCCCTGGAAGTCTTCTATATAACTACTGTATAATATATTAACAATTATATATTACATAGGTTGTATATATACTAGTGGTTAGCTTAGTACTGTACATTTTATATATACATATTACACTGTAGTACACACACTTAGTATTGACTATATGTATCAGCATCTAGTGCACTATAACTATAGTAGTCTATGTATACTGCATAGTAGTATACATCCGAGCCTGATACCATCTGATGGGACTCGCCGATCCTCTCTTTGGGAAAGAATTTAATAATGGGTTGCTGGGCGCCAACTATTTTATAACTATTAGCACCAAAGTTAGTCTCTCGCTGCTTTTATAGATTTTAATTAAATTATGATGGTTTTATGATTGTATTTATTATATGTTGTTCACCGCCCAGAGCCCTTCGGGGATAGAGCGGTATAAAAGTCCCAAAAATAAATAAATAAATAAATATATAGTATGAATATATATATATATATATATATATATATATATATATATATATATATATATGTGGCTATGTGGCTTATATATATATAACCATACTATATATGTAGTATACATATGTAGTATACATAAACTACTATAGTTGTAGTGCACTAGATGCTGATACATATAGTCAATACTAAGTGTGTGTACTACAATGTAATATGTGTAGCTTTATGATACGTATATAGTTAACAATATATGGTAAGTAGAAGTAGGATTGATCTATGGGAGAGCTAGGGAGTTCTCACCTATGTCACTTCCTGGGAAATTGATAATCTCAGTTATACAGGCCTGCACTAAAGATGGACAATAACCCCTCCCCCCTTTATCATTTCTGGTCAAACATGTTTTTTGGTGCCCATGAAGATCAGTGAGAAGGTTGCATTTAAACAGAGATACTAAGTAGACAAAAGATTTATGTGTGGGTGTGTGGGTGTTCATTATTACATAGCCCTCATAAAATATCATCTGTATCCAGCCATAGAGGTAAAACAGCCTTCTGGTCTGATCTCTTCTATTCAAACCACCATAATCCATTTGCCAACTTCCCACAGATCAACACTGTTGAGTCCAGGTCACAGTTTCCCACAAACACGAGACTGTATGTAGCATAGAGAGTGAATAACATGAGCTGTACTGTTATCATTTGACTATCAGTCTCCTGGTATGCTTTGGTCTGCATAATGTTATTTTTCAGCTGATGTCTGGCATAGGAACTCTCTCAGTTTTGTGGTTAGCAGCAGATTGACACTATGACATTTTTGCTATGTGGCTTCTTACTTCTGGTAGCCTTTACAAAATATGGCAATGCAGGATGTAGGTTTTCTTGGATGCAGCAAATGAGCCATTGTTTTCCCTGAACAAATTACGAGGCCAAGCTGTTTTATGGCAAATGGCAGACGTCTAACTTCCCTTACACGACTTCATGGCCATAAGTGAATATAATAAAAGCCAGTGACTTTACTACAGAACAGTAATATGACTGTCCAGTGTGCTTTCAATACTCCCTGTCAGTTCTGCCAATCAACATCTTGAAATGCAGCTATTAAGCCCAGATGGTCTTTTAAAATGTTCATTTGCATATTGAGCAACTCAGCACATTATTACTTTGAATTTTGATTTTACATATAAAGCACAATAGAGAGTACGAGGGAGTCTGGCTGTGTTGAATTGTGAATGTATAAAGGCACAAGGAAAAGCAAACAACAGAGAATTGGCAAGCTGGTACATTTTATTAGACTATCTTCTATTGGTGTCATGTTCACATTAACATAACTTTCTTAAGAGAAAATTAACTAATTCCCAGCTATTGAGAATATGTGTGAGTGAGACTCAGAAAAAGAACACCATTAAACAGAAAGACACACCAGCTTGATAAAAATCCCAACTGTTGAAAAAACCCCAGCAAAATCAAATTAATTAACTCCTTTGCTCTGCTGCTGCCCTCACAGGTTGGACTTCAGAAGAGATAGGACACAGCCACAGAGTTGAATGCAAGGGTCCCTACTGGTCCCTACATTCAGCTCTTCATCTGGGGATTACAGGTATACACCTTTTGCTTTATTTTTCAGCTTCAGCTTTAAAAGACCTCCCCCCCCCCCAAGCTAGAAAAGTTTGGAGGATTCGGCTTTCTCTGGCTTCTCTGAAAATTCCTGAGTCTTTTAAAGTTGAACCGAAAAATACCGTAAAAGGTAAACAACCCTCATATACATAAAGAATTTAAAAATCTGACAAACGAGAAAGCTAAACCAGAATAAAATTTGCACACAACAACCCGGAAATAGGCTAGAAGATGAGATAATTAACATTATTTACATGAGCATATCCTTAGACAGGCATCATTTTTATTTGAAATTACTATTTTATTTTCATTGTGTTACCGATTCATGTTTATGTTTATTATTTTGATATAATTGCATTATCTGATATTACTTTCCTGCATATGTCTGATCATATTTTGATAGTCTGTTTTTAAGAGTTGCTTTTGCGTGTTTATCCAACGGAGGATATTTTCAGTTTCCATGCTATTATCCAAACCAAATGCAGCCCACACTTATGTCTGCTGGCCTGCTAGGACCTTGAGAAAGCTCCTTTTTTGTTGCTGTTTTAAAATTGCAAAAATAAAAGAGTTGTCAAGCACCCAGCGGGTCACGCTATGTAACTGGTGGATTGCCTTTGGCTTGGTCGCTCTTCCCTGTGTACTGAGTCCGGCTGTCTATTGTTATAAACAATGAAATAGTTATGACAAAAGTACATATCCCCTTCCTGAAAAATGGTTGTTTTTTTTTGCTTTGCAAATATATCTGTCACTGCCACTGGCACTGCTATTATAGATATTACTTGGTATAAAATGGAAAATAACCATAAAAATTGCAATTAAAATACATTACCTGAAAAACACCAAACATATGTCTTTGAAGCTTTGCTGAAGATTGATATTCTCCATTGTGAGAGAAAGTGCAGTCTCGAATCTAAACTCCATATTTTGGGGCTGTCCCCTGTGTTTTGTTATCTGTTGGCCCTCAGGCCAAAAGGCTATGTTACGCTAGCTTAACAGTAAGAAACTTTTTAACATTTAGCACTGGGGGAAATAACTCGGCTTGGCAGTGAGAGGTAGGCTAGCGGTGAGATCTTTGTAACAGCTATACCGGAAAATGGCTTTTGAAACATTCCACAGAGAAGACAAAGGAGAACAAATTATAGTTTAAATATATTTATAAGTTTTGGTTGTAAGCATCCATACAGTGAGCATCCATACAGTTTCTAAGAGATATAAAAAGGGTGGAAAGTAGGTTTGGATGATAGATTGGGAAGTGAAGCAGGGGACTTATAAGTTACCTAAGTTCTGCAGAGAAGTTCTTGGAGAAGGCAAGGATTCAAATGGCCAGCATGTGAATCCAAGCGAAGGATGATATCATGTCTCAAATCAACTTGGCCAAGAGAAGTTCAAGCTAGTAAAGAGTACTGAGTGTGGGGCGAATGGTACTTTTATACCCCTTTGCGTAGTTTGGGGCGGGAGCAAGTAAGTTTCATTTCCTGGATCTTTTGGGTTTTCCACACTGGGATCACTGGGCTGAGCTAATTAGTAGCTCATCTATTGTCTTCTAAATGTCGGGACAGTAGAGCCAATTGTCTTGTGATTGGATCAGTGTTAGTCTTGAATGACTTATACAGAGTTACTTCTTGGAGTCTCTGTCCAGGTATTCAAATTTGGCTGAGGCTTTGAGTGGATCAGGGAGGGAACGATTGTTAAGGAGATGGTTTCTAAAGGCAGAGGAAATGTATAATCTGGTATCAGGGAGTTTTCTAGGTTCTTTGTGTTACAGCAGCTTTGGCGGGGTGTGGTAATCAAGATGCATGTCCATGGGGCTTCCTGTCTCAGCTGACTGCATTAACCCTTTTAATGATTTAATTTTGCTAACAGATCTTTTTACACATTTTGGCCTATATTACTATTTGGACATTCTGCTACACAAATATATGGCTGTTGGCATTTGCCAGTACATATTGTAGGAAAATCATGTGAAATCCATATTTCAGTAATGCAGAGTATGAAGGGTAGGGCAACAGCTATCTCTTGATAGAACGTTGGAGGCCTAGATTATCAGCTGACCCTTGCTAAGGGTCATAGAGTGAGTTAAAGAGCACATTTTGGTATTGTGCCTCCTGCATATTTTTTTATTAGTTGACCATTCCTTTTGGTTGGGTTAAATGCCTTTCCCTCTGTTTGCTAGGTTGATCTCAATAAGAAGCTTATTCAGGTAAATTGCATCCTGGTGGATCTGGTGCAATTCAAATGTTTCTGTATTCAATCAGTGTTTACTATTGGTGCTTCTTCTCTCCCCCCCCCCCCAGTTGGTACTGATTTTGGCATTACTCTGGTGGTGGCCAAATTTTTGGCTGCAGTGGCCTCAACATGAGGGTGTAATTAGAGGGTGATATGAGTTTGCTTTATGTTGTTCAATACTGGTGGGTCATTGGATATAAAAGAATTGCCCTTTTCTATTGAAATCCACCCTCTGGAAATCTGAACCGGTCCCTTAGCACGCCAACTAGTACAGTCTGACGATTCCTCAGCAGAAGACACTAGCTATCGCACCTTAGTACTTCCTGAGCTGCATGGATGAAAAGTCCCATTGGTTAGGGAGGCTGTAAGGAGGACAGAAAGGGAGAAATTGCCTTCCTGCTTTGTGGAAGAAGGAGGAGGAATTGATTTCATTCCCTTCTGTACATCACTTAGACCTGTGTGGGATGGAAGGGACTGCTTAAGATTGCAAAACTAGAGAGAGCAACATGGAAAAGATCCCTGATTTTTATACCAGTGGATCAGGGGATCCAGTCCACTGTATTTATGAAAAAATACAAAGTTTCTGACAAAGCTATTGAAAAGCAACAGATATATTTAGAAAATATAATCCTGCCAGAGTAACGAGCAGAAATGTGGATTGTGCGGCATGTTAAATTAGAATAGTTATCTCTCAAAAGACCAGCCATTTTACCTCAGAAGTTCATAAACATAAGGAGAACTTTACTTAACTGAGAGAAAAAACATATACACAGATTCACATTAACAAAGTATCACAAATATATAGTTACATGCACGGCTCATAGTTTGTTACAGTTTGGTTGCAATACAAATATCTTTGTCAGAGCACTTTTACATAGCATTTGGTTTGCATCAGCACAAAGAACATTTTTTCACTTAGGCAGGCAGGCAGGCAGGCAGGCAGGCAGGCAGGCAGGCAAGCAGACTGAAAGTGAGGGAGAGTGAGGGAACAGAACACTACCAACGGTTTTTAACTGTCACCTTTAGAAGGTTCGTGCAGCCTACCAGAATTCCCTACTGCTGTGCTCCTGCTGCATGCAAACAAGGCTGGAAATTCCAACAGCTATGACAACTCTTGTTGCACCCAGACCAGTTATTGGCCTCTTACTCTTAGTGGGGGATACATTTTTGTCACGTCAGAAATGCAATCACGCGAACATACGATTTTTTTTTAAAAAAAATAACTTGATCGCATTTATTCCAAGGCTATCCAGTTAGCCCAAGTGGTGTTTAAGCCTTGAAGGCAAAGACAGGCTTTCTTTTACATCAGTACTTATAATCAATGGTGAAAGGTGACAATCCTGGATCTCAGTTTGAATTAATGGTGGGTTGGTTGGTTTGGGGGGGTGAAGTGGGGAGGAGGAGATTCACTGAGGAAAATTCAAAAGCACCCTTGAAAAATTATGCTTAGCATAAAACCCCTGAAGATTTTTTTGAAGGTGTCATTTGGAATTGCTACTGGGGTTAATCCTGTGGCTGTTCTGTCAGACGTTCGGTTCCAGTACAGATATTTGTGTATATATGAACACCTGTTTTTTTTAATAATCTGCCAAGAAGCTCTAATCTTCCTTTGCAGTTCTCCTGGGATTTAATTAGAATGGCTTCCTACAGCCTGACATGTTTATGAGGCATGGGTAAAGAGACAGTTCATAAAGCTGTCAATTTCCTGAGAAATTAAAGAAAAATTGGACTTCTTAGTGCCTTGGCAATTCCATGCTGCTGCTATAGTAGCCTTACAAACAATGAAATCAAAGGCACCATAACAAGATACTGATGCATTAGATATGGGCAGGGTTTGAAAACTATATACAAGAGCATTTGTCAATTTGAATGCCTAAAGAGAGAAGTATGGGAAACAAAATAGAAACTCAGGTAGCTTCACATGAGACTGTTTGGATTTCAGCAGTGGAAGGATGAATAATAGCCTCTTCATTGCTTCAATGATAGCTGCAAATTTGCCTTTCATGAGACAAGTCTTAGGGAATCAAATCTGCAAGATGAAAAGGAATAGAACAGATATTCCAGCTCTCTTGCAACCTGTACTGTACTGCTTACATAAAGCTTTCCCATTTGGGTACTGTAACTGCTGGCTTATAACTAATAGCCTGTACTAAAATGGAGTGTGTGAATGGAGCAGCAAGGGGGCTGTATTACAATTTTTGTTGTTATTGTGGTTATATAACACAGCATCAGCAAAGTACATAATACTTTATAGAATTCCATAATTAAAAAGGACACATCCCTCCCCCTTCCCTCAAACAAATAGTCAGTCTGCATTTAAACAATGGGCAAGGCAAAGAGAGCAGCACAGGGAAGGGAGAATAGCAAAAAGAAAAACTAGTAGAAGGGAGAGGGAATTAATGGTGGTATGTGATTACACCTTTTTAGAAGAAGAAGAAGAAGAGTTTTTGGATTATATCCCCCCTTTCTCTCCTGCAGGACACTCAAAGGGGCTTACAATCTTCTTGCACTTCCCCCCTCACAACAAACACCCTGTGAGGTAGGTGGGGCTGAGAGAGCTCAGAGAAGCTGTGACTAGCTCATGGTCACCCAGCTGGCGTGTGTGGGAGTGTACAGGCTAATCTGAATTCCCCAGATAAGCCTCCACAGCTCAGGCGGCAGAGCTGGGAATCAAACCCGGTTCCTCCAGATTAGATACATGAGCTCTTAACCTCCTACGCCACTGCTGCTCCTTTAAGGCATTATTTTAATTGGAAATAAAGGTGGAAGGGCTGATCTAAAAACTTCACAGAAAAAAAACAGTGTTTGTGCAAAGATGTGAGGGAACAGAGAAAGAGGTTACCAGATGTAAAGCCAGTAACTATGATGGACCTGGTAGGGGTGGAAAATGCAGTCAAGTCATAGCTGACTTGTGGCAATCCCATAGAGTTTTCGGCCCCTTCCGCACATGCAGAATCATCAGTCCATTTTCACAACTGTTTGAAAGTGGATTTTGCTATTCTGCCCACTAAAATCCATCTTAGAAGTGCTTTGAAAGTGGATTGAAAGTAGATTATTCTGCATGTGTGGAAGGAGCCTTCAAGGCAAGACTCATTCAGAGGTGGTTTGCTATTGCCTGCCTCTTCATGAGCTGAGTAGTTCTGAGAGAACTGTGACTGACCCAAGGTCACCCAGCAGGCTTCACATGGAGGAGCAAAGAATCAAATCCAGTCGTCCAGATTACAGTCTGCTGCTCTTATCCACTACACTACTCTGGGTCTATGACAGGCTTATACAACTAGTAACCACCAAACTAAACAGAGCTCACAATGGAGTCATATGCAGGTTCCACTGGCCTTCTGTTTTTGTTATTTATTTGGGAGATAGGAAGGAAACTATGTCACAACACACCATGATGGGTGGGCTGCACTTGGTTTGGCAGCACATAGGCCTGAATGAGAACTGTGTTGATCCGTGAAATAGACTGACTGTCTCGTTGGCTGGACTGCAAACGTCTTGAGAACTTTATCTATAATAGCTATTCAAGGCAGTCAGTTCATATAGTGATTATCATGCTAATATTTTATCATAAGCAAGCTTACCGTATTGGCATGTATTTTATTTGTGTGAGCACATTTGCTCTGCTTTTCTCAAAGCAGTTTACAAACAAAATTTACATAAACAAATGGAGCCCAATCAATAAGCTATTTATTTAGGACATTTCTATGTCTCCTCTTTAAAGTCATGCTTGAGTCAGCTTACAGTTAAATTCTTCACGAGCCATTAAAAAACAAAGCTTTGGACATAAGCAGCATAAAAACCATCCATAAAACAGAAGCAGATTATTAAAATGCTGGTAAAATACAACTCCTCAATTAAAATGCATGGGTAATTTTTTTTTTGTTTTAACCTGGTGCCTAAAAGAAAGTAAAGTTGGTGCCAGGTGACTCAAATGCTCTAAACCACAGAAAATACCCTGTGTATAGTCACCATCCACATTTTTCCATATGAAGCTTGCTGGGTGACCTTAGGCTAGTCACAGTCCCTCAGAACTCTCTCAGCATCACATATCTCACAAGGTGTCTGTTGTGAGGAGAGGAAGGGAAGGGAAGGAGTTTGTAAGCCACCTTAAGTCTCCTTACAGGACAGTAAGTATGGGTATAAATCCAAACTCTTCCTCCTCCTCCTCCTCCTCCTCCTCCTCCTCTTCTTCTTCTTCTTCTTCTTCTTCTTCTTCTTCTTCTTCTTCTTCACTCTTCCACATGAGCGGCATAGTCTAATCTGGTGTACAGAATTTCCTTCCCTGCTCCTACACATGAAACCTACTGGGTGATCTTGTGCTAGTCACAGTTCTCTCTGAACTCTTTCAGTCCCACCTACCTCGCAAGGCATCTGGTGTGGAGAGAGGAAGGGAAGGAGTTTGTAAGCCACTTTGAGACTCCTTATGGTTGAGAAAAGCAGGGTATAAATCCAAATTCCTCTTCTTTTCTTTCTTTTTGATCTGATGTGTGTTTGACATTGCCTAGCAATAGTTTAAACCTGAACTGTGAAATCGCCCTTTGGCTGTAATCTTATATGTTTACTAAACACTTGCTGCCAAGTGAAACATTCCTAAGACTGGGCTGCATTCATGGATTTAGATGGCAGATTGCTACTAATGCCACGTTCTTTCACCAGTTTTTTTTTGCTGTGCTGTTTCTGTATATACTATATATTTTATTGTGTATATACTTTATTGTATATATATTGTGCATATATTTTATTGTATATATACTATATATTTTATTTTATACAAACTGTGCATTTTATTGCTATTGTGTATATTTTAATGTTTATATTTTTAAACTGTTATACTGTTGAAATTGTGTTGTGACCCCCCCTCCCAGCCCTTTGGGAATAGGGTGGGATAAAAATAGAAAAATAATAAATATATTAAAATAATAATTAGTAGTATGACTTGGCCCATCTAACAAGTTCTGATGAAGGGAAAGACATTACTCTTAGGTAGGCTGAAATATTTTGTTGCAAGAGTTTTAAAACTATGGCACACAGCGAGTTGCTCTGAGAATCCCTGATTCTTTAAAAAAGGTAAAGTTTCCCCTTCAGTTGTGTCCGACCCTGGGGTACCACTGCGAGCAGTGCTTCTATAGGCATTGCTTTCCCCGGCTATTCTTTACCCTCTAGCTATGAGCTAGATCAGTGTTTCCCAACCTTTTCGAGGTCAGGGTACCCTTGACCTCACTCTTCATATCTCACGGTACCCCTGCCATCCCCCCACCTTCCCCTCCCAGTGCCCCTGCTTGCCACCCCCTTCCCCTCCCACAGTGAGAGAAACACTGGGGGGGGGGGAAATGGCTGCTGACCTTGTGGCAGACCCTGCCCCCTGGGCCAGCTCCATGTCCTTGCTGGCACCAGAGGAAGACACCACAAAAATGAGGGGGGCCGTGGTACCCCTGGGATATGCTCATGGCACCCCAGGGTACCACGGAACCCTGGTTGGGAATGGCTGAGCTAGATACTCATTTACCAACCAAGCAATGGATGCCTGATCCTTTATTTAACTGAAATAACTTATGCATTTATATGTAATTACTACTGGATACTAAGTACTAACTTTCTGCCTCTTTGACGCCCTCCCCTCCTCTCCCGCTGTACTGTTCCCTTGACTTATTTGCATTTGTTTTCATTACAGTTTTTCTTCTTTGCCTCCTTCTCACTCAAGTTCTCCTATGCTTTAACATTATAGCAATTACTTCTATAAAAGATATTGTAAGAAGATATTTGATACCAAATTCCTCTGATGTGTCCCTTATAAGTCAAAATCCACCTGAGGGGTATACTTTTCCAGTCCTGAACATCATTTTTTTTTGTCTCTGGCAAGATTATTTAACTTCCTGTCTCTTTCTCATTTCTTTCTGGGTTTCAAACATATGTACTGTATTTTTTTAAAATTATGCCTACAAAGTAAAATCTTCCAAACCATCAAATCTGCTTCTTTAAATATTCTAATACATATATGATGAAAAGGGAATACTAAAGCTTAATGGCACAGAATAAAAAAGAAAAGTGTAGAACAGTAATAGGTCATCTAAGTAAAACTGAGATTGAGTGCAGATCAAAGGACCTTAACATTATTTGACTGTACTTGATTTAAAACAGCAACTCTAAGAAGCCTCCTGTAATAAATTATTCTGACTTTCACTTGCGGATTGCTGAGGTGTCTTGAAAGAATTCAGAGACTACTGAGCAGCAGTATGGCTCTGATTTGAAAGATCATAGGTATGTTAAAGTCTCACTGTATGACCTAGATGGACCTTACTGTATAATCTGGGTGATGACTAGGAGTTTTCTGAGCCACTGTCTGTTCACAAAAAACAAACATCATCTTTTTTTGCTCCTTCAGACTGAGAGAAATCACCTGGGACAAAACCTGCCTCTACACATTACAAAAGTCCTTATATTTGTTGGGGGTCAACGTGAGGTCTTTGGCCCTTTCCACACACCTGTTAAAAAGTTTTGAGGCAGAAAACAAAATGTTTGTTTCCATGGAGTTTTGCATTGTTTTTACCAAAAACTTTATTTCCAGTCTCAACGTGTTTTAAACAAATCCCTGTTTAAAACGATTCTTTGGTTGAAATTTTTTCAAAACATCTTCAGTTGCAGTGGCGTAGTGGCTAAGAGCAGGTGCACTCTGATCTGGAGGAACCGGGTTTGATTCTCCGCTCTGCCGCCTGAGCTGTGGAGGCTTATCTGGGGAATTCAGATCAGCCTGTGCACTCCCACACATGCCAGCTGGGTGACCTTGGGCTAGTCACAGCTTCTCAGAGCTCTCTCAGCCCCACCCACCTCACAGGGTGTTTGTTGTGAGGGGGGAAGGGAAAGGAGATTGTCAGCCCCTTTGAGTCTCCTACAGGAGAGAAAGGGGGGATATAAATCCAAACTCTTCTTCTTCTTCTGCTATGCAATTTATTTACGGCATTTCCCACACTTCTCTGCTTCCCTAAACTTTCTCCTTGATGCCACTTTCTGAGCTTACTTGTTTATTTGCAGCATTTCTCGGGTTTTTTTTTTTTTTTAATGGAGCGGGGCAATCTTTGAGCATTGAGTATATGAGGAATGTAGACTCCTCACAAGTCTGTGAAGCATTGATCCAACACAGAACAAAAAAAGAGAGGGAA